>NC_051072.1:4034820-4274820 GCF_004664715.2 Peromyscus leucopus | reverse complement strand
CGTTTTTTACCCCAATATCTGGCTTTGATTTTTTTTTTTATTAATAAGACCATTTAGCAATTCATCTTACATCTGTTCACATCTGCTGCTATAGTAAACTTCTCTGATGATGAATGGATAAAGAATTGATATATGAGTATAGCAGAATATCATTAGAAATCATTTTATTGATTTTTTTACTAGTAGTGTTTGGTTTCACCCTAGGTCTCTGGCTTATCTAGTCTCTGGTTCTTGGTTACCCAAGCAGTATTAGGTGTGGATTCTTTCTCGTGAAGTGAGCCTTTGGTCAAATCAGGCATTGGCTGACTACTCCTACAAGTTCCATGCCTCCGTTGCCCTGGACTATTATGCAGACAGGGCAGATAGTAGGTCAAAGTTTTTGTGGCTTGGCTGGTATACATGTTCTTCTTTTGGTTGTCTGCAAAGTATTTTCTGACACTAAAGAGATTAGAACTCCATGTGGAAGGCCCACGTAGGCACCAGCTCCACTTCTCCATGTTAAGTGGGTTGTGTGGGTTTTGTCCTACATATCATGTTTATCTTTCTGGCCTTGGGTTATCTCACTCAGGATGATATTTTCTAGTGATACCCATTTGCCTACACACTTTGTGATATCATTATTTTAGAAGCTTACCTACTCCATTGTGTAAATGTACCACATTTTCTTTATTCATTCTTCAATTGGGGTACACTTAAGTCATTTCCAGTTTCTGGCTATTATGAATATAGCTGTTATGAACATAGTTGAGCAAGTGTCTTTGTGGTAGGATGAAGCATTCTTTAGGTATATGCCCAGGATTGGTATAGCTGGGTCTTGAGGTAGATTGATTCCCAATTTTCTGAGAAACTGCCATATTGATTTCCATAGTGGCTGTACAAGTTTGTCCTCTCCCCAGCAATGGAGGAGTGTTCCCCTTGCTCCATATCCTCACCAGAATGAGCTTTCACTTGTAGTATTGATCTTAACCATTCTGAGAGGTATAAGACAGAATCTCAAAGTAGATTTGATTTGCATTTTCCAGATGGCTAAAAATGTTGAACATTTCTGTATTTCTAGGTCATATGAGACTCCACTATTGAGAATTATCTGTTAGATCTGTTCCCCATTTTTAAATTAGATTATTTGGTTTTTTGATATCTAATTTCTTAAGTTCCTTGTATATTTTGAATATCAGCCCTCTATCAGATGTGAAGTTAACAAAAATCTTCTCCTATTCTCTAGACTGCCACTTTGATGGATGGACAGTATTCTTTGTCATACAGAAGCTTTTAAGTTTCATGGTTTCCAATTTATTAATTGTTGATCTTAGTGTCTGTTCAGTCAGTGTTCTGTTCAGAATGTCATCTCCTCTACTAATTCATTCAAGGTTATTCCCTGCTTTCTCCTCTATCAGGTTAAGTTTTTCTGGCTTAGGACGGGATTTTTTTTTTAATGTCTTGACTTTTAACAATTTTCAAGTAAATTTAAACATGTCAATTTGCTGATGGTTTCAAATTTCTCCTATATAGTCTACATTTTTAAATAACTTGGGGGGGGGGGTTAGAGAGCATTTGCTGCATATATAAGATAGACATGAAAACAGGACAAGGAATGAGTAGGGAAAGACAGATAGTAAGACAGAAATAAGACAGTATTTGTCCTTCAAGATAGTAGTTGAATAACTTAATGTGTGTGCTAGAAAAATAACATGCAGAATACAAATACCGTATTGTATTTACTTCTAGCAAGAAGAAAAAGAAAGCACAAGAGCAATCAGATACCATGTTTCTAAGCAAATTGTTTAAGATGCTGTCTTCTGTACTAATCATTTTGTAGATTATTTTTCTAAAATAAAAGTGAAAATTTCAGGACTTCAATTTAATTTCAAAGCTCCATTATTGTCACTTGTCAGAAGGGCACACAAAGGGCACTTTAAGTTACTCTGTATTTTAATGTTTGTCCAATAGTGGCACACAACAATGTTTTCATATGGTGAAAAGTGTTCCAGGACACTGAAGCTGCCTGTGTAGGTACCAAGAATGTGGATATAGGGTCAGGTTGTCATTTGCCTGCCTGTTGTTCATTTGTAGTTTTTCTTTTCTTTTCTTTTCTTATTGAAAATAGATTGTTTTCATACAATATATTCTGATATGGTTTCCCCTTCCCCAACTCCTCACATATCTTCCCTACTTCCTTACCCATGCAAATCCACACCTTTTCTTGCTCTCTCTCATTAGAAAACAGACATGTTAAGATGATGATTATGATGATGATGATGATAAGATAAAAACAAACAATCCTGCATAGGATGAATTGAAACAAATAAACAAAAAGAAAAAAAACAGCCAAAGAAAAAGCACAAGACTCACATATACACAAGGAGACACATACATTTGTATACATCAAAACCTCATAAAGATATATATATATATATATATGAAACTGCAATATATTAGTGAAAGATCTGTAGGTTAAAAAAATAAAATAACTGTAAGGTATAAATGACAAGACAAAGAATTACAAGCCAAAATAAGCTCTAAAAACACCATTGAGTTGGTTTTGTGGTGACATCTACTAATGGACATTGGCCTACTTGTACTATTTGTATACTCAGTGAGACTCCCTTGGAGAAAATTAATTTTTCCTTTATGAGAGGTTATCAACTGGACTTAGCTTCTAGGTTAAGAATGAGGGCTTGCATCTACTTCCCTTCTCAGTCTGGTATACCATCTGGCCTAGACCTGTACCTGCTGATACAGTCTCTGTGAGTTCATATATATAAATCAGTCCTGTTGTGTCTAGAAGGACTTCTTATTTTCATGTCTTCCATCCCCTTGGCTCTTAAAATCTTTACACCTCATCTTTTGCATAGTTCCCTGAGCTCCGAGGGGAGGGATTTGATGGGGACATCCAATTTAAAACTGAATATTGTGAGGTCTCTCACTCTCTACAGAATATCTGGTATCCGGTTTCTGTATTTGTTCCTACCTATACAATAGGAAACCACTGATGATTGCTGAGCAAGAACTGATCTATGTATAGCATTAGGAGTTATTTTATTGCTACATTCCTAGCAGATTCATAGTATTTGGTTTTTCCCCTAGGCCCATGGGCTCAAGATTTTGACCACCCAAGCAGTGTTAGAGATAGGTCCGTCTCATGGAGTGGGCATTAAATCAAATCAGATCTTGGTTGGTTACTCCCACGAACTTTGTACCACTATTACACCAATAGATCTTCCAGACAGGTCACCATTGTAGAGCACAGGTTTTGAAGGTAGGTTCCTGTTTACAATTATCCTGTCCTAGCGTGCAGAGTACATTCCTGTACCATGAACACTAGTAGGCAAGGATGAAGGCTTTAAATAGATAGGCATCATCTTGACTTCCCTATATTCAAAGAGATATGTAGGTGTTGTCTTCAAAAATAGGTTCTTACTGTCCGTTTATGGAGAGCAATAGCCTGTGTTATTTGAGGGTTTCCATGGGGCCCCTTTGGCTACCAACTCAGTCAGATGTAATCCATTCCTTGCACTTGAGGTTTTATTTGGTAGCAAGAGATGTTAATTTTTAAACCATCATTAAAAGTTCAATGTTCCAGGTTTTCTGTGTTAGATATACATGTTTATTCTATCTTCTCCTAGCTTATAATTAAATCATAGAAAAATTATGAATCAGAATAATGTTTGGACAGTCACTGAGGCATATATGAGGCTAAGTGCACTACTTCAGCTGCTGGCTCTGACTGCAACAATGGTCCAGTGATTTGAAGAAAGGCTATTATGATGTAATTTTGTTCACAGCTATGACAGCTCAGGCATCCAAACCCTGTTGTCTTCCCACACTGTGCTAAATATTCTTATGCAAATTTTATCTTATCATTAATAAGTGGCAAATTTACATGCATACAATGTAACTTCTTTAAAATAAATTTATTGATGGTTTATTATCACTGAGATATGTATATCTCACTGAGATGTATATATATATATATACATATATATTCATATGCAAATATTCCTGTGGTCACAAGAATATTTATCAGGCAGAAAGGAGCTGAAAATGGAAAATGTTGAAGAAGTTCTGCCTCAAACAGCCAAAATATTTGCCTTATCCTTCCTAAAATACACTTTGTCCATTTTTTGGTTTTGCTTTTTTGCTTTTGTTTTTTTAAGACAGGGTTTCTCTGTTTATGTGCCCTGACTGTCTTGGAACTCAGTTTGTAGATCAGAATGGCCTCACATTCACAGCGATCCACCTGCCTCTGCCTCCTAAATTCTGGGATTAAAGATGGGCACCACTGCTGCCTAGCTACTTCATCTATTTTTCACAAAATATTCTGTTCAGTGGCAAATAAATTTTCCTCTATGTGCCCAAGGGACTCTTAATCTAGATTGGCAAGGGAGTGGACTGTCTGAGATATGCTCTTTGCTTACCCCTGCCTTCTTTGAGGATATACAAAACCACACATGTTATAACATTTTCAGATATTTTCACCTGTGAACCCCCACTTAGCTCTTTCTGCCTCATGGTTGCATGCTGTGGGATGGTCTGTATGTCAAATTATTCTGATTGGTCAATAAATAAAACACTGATTGGCCAGTGGGTAGGCAGGAAGTATAGGTGGGACTAAGAGAGGAGAAAGAAAGAACAAGAAGGCAGAGGATGCTGTCAGCTACCTCCATGAGAAGATGTTAAGATATCCATAAGCCACAATCCACATGGCAACTTATAGATTAATAGAAATGGTTGATTTAAGATATAAGAACAGTTAACAGGAAGCCTGAGCCATTAGGCCAAATAGTTTAAATAATATAAGAGTCTGTGTATTTATTTTATAAGTGGCTGCAGGACTGCTGGGGCATGGTGGGAGCCTGGAAGAAAAATATTCTAGCTACAGTTGCATCTCAAGATGTGAGTTCTCAGCTACTGCCCCAGTGCCTTGGCTGCTGCCTGCTGCTTTGCTCCACGTGATGGTGGCCACAGACTCTAACCCTCTGAAACTGGAAGCCCCGATAAATTCTTTCTCCTATTAGTTGTCTTGGTCTCTTATCACCAGAAACAAAAGGTAACTGAGCCAGCACTGTTGCTCCTGAATCTGAAGATGAAGCAACTTTGATATACTGATGATGATTTTGCAGATTTTTCTAGCTGTCAATTATATAACTATCTTGTTGGGACAAAAGAACAATACAGAAAAAGTGTCCACATAGACTTGTGCTTCATCACAAACTCTGGTCAAACCTGGTTGTTATGTGAATCAGAGGATAACCACTAAACAAATGGGACATGCTGAAATAGATATTGGGCCCTATTTTTCTAAATTTCAGTTAAAGGCTTTTTTTAAAATTATTATTATTACCAGAAGAGACAAAGAATTTACGTCCTTTAGTGCTTGGATTCCTCACACAGTAAGTTCTGTGAAATCAGAATGTCGCAGAGTCCAGAGCATGTCAACAATGACACATTGTTAACTTGTTGCTTCCTTTTACTTTACTAGTGACAAAATGTGATATTATACCTTATCATTAATTAGCAGCCACTTGAATTTAATAAAGTGTAGTGTTGATTACTGGAGGAATTGTTTTAAAGTTGTGAGAAAATTAAAAAAAATAGAATCTTTAAATTTAGGTACTGTTTAGTGAAGAGCCCCTTAAATAATAAATTAATATATATTATCTTCATGTTTCTTTCACCTTTTCCTTGTTTCAAAATTCTAACTTTAGCCAAATGCTGTGGCCCATGGCCCATGGCCCTAGCTACTTGGGAGACTTAGGCAGTACAATTACTTGAGACCAGTACAAAAGTAGCCTAGACAACATAATGCAGTTATGATATACAGGACAAAATAGGAGTTACAGTTGCAGGTCAGTGGAGGAGGGGTGTTTCTGGGATTAATTTGGGGCTCTCTGCTTAATCCATAGTACCATAAAAACAGCATTTTCATGTTTAATAATGTTCATATTTTATACATACGACTTTGTTCCCTTTAGTTTTATTTTTTTATTTTATTTTATTTTATTTTATTTTATTTTATTTTATTTTGGTTTTTTCGAGACAGGGTTTCTCTGTGTAGCTTTGTGCCTTTCCTGGGACTCACTTGGTAGCCCAGGCTGGCCTCGAACTCACAGAGATCCGCCTGGCTCTGCCTCCCGAGTGCTGGGATTAAAGGCGTGCGCCACCACCGCCCAGCTTAGTTTTATTTTTAAAAAGTGTGTGACATTTTAATTAGTTGCATAATATTTCCATATTCATTATTCACTATCAAATGCCCTTTTCCATCTTGAAAACTTGATACAAGGTATACCATTAGCCTTTATATTTGAAGGATAATGGAATAAATAAAAAAGCTATGGTTAAAATTCCTTAGTATTTTCTAGACCCTCTTCCATTTCTTTACTTGGAAAAACTATTTTGGAGAAATCTGAAGTCAGTATTAACACTTGTCAGCATCTACAAATTCCTTGTAAATCAATCATCTTGGTAGTAAGTCTGCCTGCCCATTGTCCAAAAATCATAATCATATTGCTTTGTGATGTGATGTGATGTGGTGTGGTGTGGTGTGGTGTGGTGTGGTGTGTGTGTGTGTGTGTGTGTGTGTGTGTGTGTGTGTGTGTTGGAGATGGGGGTCTCTATGTTGCTCATCCTGTCCTTAAATTTCTGGACTTTAGAAATCTTCCTGTCTGGGTGTCCCAACTCTCTGGGACTATAGACACATGGCACCACACCTGACTTGATCCATATTATCTAATCTTACATGTATCTTCTCTTCATCCTGGAAGCCCCAAGAATAAGAGTAGAAAAGCTTCCTGCTGTGGGATGTTCTATATGCTGTGAATATGTGTTGCTCTGATTGGTTGATAAATAAAAAGCTGATTGGCCAGTAGCCAGGCAGGAAATATAGGTGGGGTAAATGGACAAGGAGAATTCTGGGAAGAGGAAGGCTGGGTAAGCAGACACCAGCCAGCCGTCTAGGGGTCTAGGGAGCAGCATGTAACAGGACACAGGTAAAGCCACGGGACATGTGGCAACAAATAGATTAACAGGGACCTGGGGATACTTCCTCAACATTTACTTAGGACACAGAGCACAGGAAGACCTGGTAAAATAAGGGAAGACAGAGGTCAGTGGTCTAGACTTGTCTGGAATGAAAGGTAACCTACCTAATAAGTAAAGTTGCCCAGTGCTCTGGGGGAAAGAACAGGGCACTATTGAAATCCACCTAGCTGAATCTTGGTTGCCTGTGAGACTTCTTTATGTTGTCACATTATTAATAACATCTTTGGTTTTAACTCACCTTATGACAATGTCACTCTGCTCCCAACCAAGTATGTTTCCAAATGGCCACAAAAATCTTCCAACTGAAAAATCATCTTGGCTGAGAACCACTATACTACAGGTAAGAATGATGGGAAGATACACCAGTGTATGCCTGTGTGTGTGTGTGTGTGTGTGTGTGTGTGTGTGTGTGTGTGTGAAGCTCTTGAAAAAATGAACTATGAGCTCTCCACCTGGACTGGGACATCAAATCATCAGAAATGGCCATTATGAGCTATCTTATATTTAACTCACCAACACAACAGTTTCCATGAACATTTCCTTGTAACCCAGAATGACGTGTTCATGATTAAAATCTAAGTTGGAAAAAATCACTTCAAAAACCACATTGTTGTCTTTTCAGGAACAGAGTGGGTTTTGTGTCCTGTGAGCACTAAGCAAGAAAAGAAGACATTATCACTGCTGCCATAGCTGACTCTCACCATCTGGTGGACATATTGCCACTGTAATACAATAGGACAGAGAGTCATAGAGTTAATGATAAGTCAGCCTCCTGGGTCTCTGTAACTATCCTCACCGATATTGGTCGCAAATGGGCAGAAGCAGAGTCTGTGGCTGAGTGGGTATGATGATTAATCCTGACTGTCAACTAAATTGGATCAGGCATCAGCTGAAATACAAACATCTAGACACATCTGTGAGGGTATTTCCTCGAAGGATTAAATAAGGGGAAAGCCCCTTCACCAAAGTAGGTAAAACTTTCTGTCAGTGATCTAGTCAGCAAGAGGTCTGAGGGCAAATGCTGCTCTTTTCTTGCCCAGTGTGGATCCTTACTGGTTAATTTATCAGTCTGTTTAATTCTTCTTGCTATCCATTGCTTACATCAGAACCCAGCCTCTCTGGTCTTTATTAACTGAAGATCAAAAGCTCTGCAGAAAACCGTCCAGTCTGAGATTCTTGAGCCATCCAGTTTCTGGAGTTGCAGAGGTACCAGGTTCTCAGGCTCCCTAGTGTGAAGACAGCATTGTTGGACTAGCCAGGAGTAATTTTGTAAGCCAGTTGAACAAATGTCCTTTCTGTAACATAGATTGTTTTCTTTGGCCCTGTTTAAGCACAGGACTCTGAATTAAGTGGTGGGGGACCAGGGACTTGAACTTTTCAGAGATGAGAGTCTGTTCAGACTACAGGATAATCATTTGGGGTCAAGAGAATCTTAGCTGATTCTGAGAGCTGTAAAACAGACAGAAAGAGACTACAAGATGGGTCAACACCCTGGTTGACTTCCAGGGGCATCCTTCCTATACAGTTCATAGAGGCCCACAGTGTAACTACTTAAAATTCATACTAATATTCCTTACCCAAGAGTACCTTTTATTTATTTATTTATTTATTTATTTATTTATTTATTTATTTATTTATTTTAGGTTTTCTGAGACAGGGTTTCTCTGTGTAGCTTTGTACCTTTCCTGGATCTCACTCTGTAGACCAGGCTGGCCTTGAACTCACAGAGATCCGCCTGCCTCTGCTTCCCGAGTGCTGGGATTAAAGGTGTGTACCACCACCCGACCCCAAGAGTAACTTTAAAACATGTGAAACAGCAAATGGTGTCACTAATCCTGGAAGCATTAGCTTAAGATCAAGATTTATACTTGGAGTATTATGTGCTGTATCATAATCTGCTTAAGTCTCCCATGAGACTTTCTCCAAATGTGGAAAGGCTGATCCAAAGTTTCAAGGAAAAGGAGACCTGAGAAGTTTAGCAGGAAACTTGAAAGGGACACAATGATGAAATAGCAAGATCTCTTTCATTACAGAGGGATTTTTTCCCTCTAGCCACTGTGTGAGCCATTGACAAATATCAATCAAACATTTTTGTTGTTTCTGGCTTTTTGTTTTGTTTTGTATTGTTGTTGCTCTTTTTGGAAATTATCTTGACTGGAGAAAATAATTTTGTTCAAGGTCACACCAATTTGGAAGAGAAGTTCATGGCAATGGCTGGCAGCTGCTTGTATATAAAAGTTTGAACATTTTGTCATATGGAATAAAGGCTGTTCTGGCTTCAGAGCTCCTCATAAGGTGAGCCAAAGGCTCCAGGAAACAGTGCAATAGAGTATAAATGGCCCTTTGACCTCTGTGGCCCCCTTTCACAGATGCTGATGAAAATAATTTCCCAATAAGCCTGTAAACGTGAATCTCCAAATCAGCATTACTCCCTGGAAAACCTGCATGAAACACAAACCCTTTTCCATACTTTTACATTCATTCACTCTGTTCATGATAACACTCTGCAGTTACTCAACCTTGCAGCCTTCATGCTAGCAGCAGAAGGCCATTTGCACTTTCTTTTCTTCTGACTGATGTTTGTCCACAAACTAAACTTTTATTTCTCAAATGTAATTTGATAAAGACATTATTTCATTCCTTGAAAGATTTATAAATCTATTCAAAGCTCATTGATCATATTCATCCACCACTTCCTCTCTCCGACTAGTGCCTCCAACCTCTCCTCCCTCATCGCTTCCTGCCCTGTTTTTATTTTTTTTATAATTAATAACCCCCAAGTCCAGTCAGTGTTACCTTCATATACATGGGTTTTTGGCAACCCACTAGAGAATCAGGAATCTACCAGTGACCATATCACCAAAGATGAACGACGCTCCATCTCTTGGCAACTTTAAACTGCCAATCACTCCTAGAATAGAGGTAGGGCATTTGGGGACTCTGAACCACTTGCGCTGCAATTTGACTGGCTTTATCTTTTGCAGGTCTTGTTCTGGTAACCGGAGCTGGTGTGGATTGATGCATGCAACTGCCTTCTCATGTCCAGAAGTCTGTTTCATAGCTCTACTCTCCATCTGTTCCTCTTTTTCAAAGACCCGAACCTTGGTGGGAGGAGATTGATAGAGAAGACCCATCCACAGCTGAACATTCAGAGATATTTCCACTTTGAGCAGCTATAAATCTCTGCAAAAAGAAGCATCTTAGACCAAAGCTGAAAACAGTATAATTGTATGGACATAAACACAAATATTAAGAATACAATTTGACAATATATCCACAGCCATGGCTTTTTACCATGTTTCCAGTACCAAACATGAGTCCTTCCTGTGGAGCAGGCCTCCTATCCAATCAGAAAGTACTTGGTTACTCCCACAACCTTCATGCCACTGCTGCACGTGTGGGGATGCCTAACGTGGTCAGTCTACTCTCATCCACAGCAAAGCACTGGGTAAAACCACCAATGTATTGTCTCCCCCAACAACCTGCATGTATCTTCTGGCACTGTGTAAGGTAGCTAGAAACAAGATAGTTTCTTGGTGACTTTGAGGTTGAGTTTTCTATATGCTCTATCCAAAGTAAATGATTTCTTCTAAAAGAGGGTCTTATCATGTCGTCATGTTTGGCAGCAAAGAAGAATGGAAAAGGTCTGTGGTGTCTCCTTTACCAATAATTTGTTGGGAAGTAACCTGTGCCTGGTGCTGAAATTTTCATTTAATAATCCATGTCTCCTAGGAGTAACATTGTCCTCTTATGAGGGGACTTCTTCTCTTCAAATTCATATATGTATTGTATATAATACATACGTGTGTGTGTGTGTGTGTGTGTGTGTGTGTTGTGTGTGTGTGTGTGTGGTACAAACTAGTAGATAGTAGATTTAGATAAGGTTTCTTCATATACTATAAATTTAGGCTAGCCTACTCTGTATCCTCTGATCTCTCCAACCTTTATAACCACTTAAGCCTTTAATGTCAAGTAAATATCTCTCACTACTTTTATATCAACTGTAATCTGATGTATTCTCTTACTAAATATTTTTATTACGTTAGAAGATTGTAAGTTTCCACAAAGCACTCAAAAGCACCCTTCATTGTTGTAAAATAATAACACTCTGAGCTTCAGGAATGAAGGACAGAAGCACCAAGGACAAGTAAATAAATGCCTTCTCTGCTACTTCCTGGTTTCTAGGAAGTGACCTCTATAGTCTGTCTCTCATAGAACTGATTGGGATTAAGTAGTCAAGGTACGTGGACTTCAAGCCACATGATGTAAAGGACAACTAAAGACAAGTAAACACAAAGCTCTACATGATGTCTGTCTAGTTGAAATGCATTTTTGTTATTAAGTCCAGTGTGTCTTCTTCAAAATTGGCTGGTGAACTTGGTATGGAAGAGTCTACCATTGTACTCCAATAATTACTTAAGTAAAAATAGGTTAGTTTCTCATTCATGGGAAACTAAGATAAAAGCATCCAGAAACATTCAAGATTACTAAATTATTTAATGACTTCTAGAACAACAAAATAGAAATTGTTGCCTAATTTTAAGAAAATTTTACACTAAATAATTTATGTATACAAATGCACACACGAAGAACAAAAACATATCTTAAGAATTATAGTTATTTGTAAAAAATACTAAACAATTTAAAGAAAATAGCTTGTGTGAAGGTGAATATCATTTGACATGGGATTTTAAATATTTCTTTAAACTTCAAGTCTATTTCTACAAACATAAATGACTTTCTTTGTTGTATGTAACAGAACAGTGAGAACACTCTTGGGCACACACCCAAGGAAAGCTCAATCTTACCACACAGACACGTGCCCAGTTATGTTCATAGCAGCATTATTCATAATAGCCAGAACCTGGAAACAACCTAGATGTTCCTCAACTGAAGAATGGTTTAAGAAAATGTGGTAGATACACACAATAGAGTACCACTCAGCAGAGAAAAACAGTGACATCATGAAATTTGCAGGCAAATGGATGGAACTAGAAAATATCATCCTGAGTGAGATAATCCAGACTCAGAAGGACAAACATGGTATGTATAAGTGGGTACTAGATGTAAAGCAAAGGATAACCAGACATCAACCCACAACTCCAGAGAAGCTAACTCACAAGGAAAATCCAAAGAGGGGTACATTGATCACTCTGGAAAGGGAAATAGATGAGATCTCCATGAGTGAACTGGGTGTGAGGGGTAGGCAATGGAGGATAGGGAATGGGGGGATGAGAACATAAGAGAATGAGATGGTTGAGCTGGAACAGGGATGGAGTGGGAAAGCAATGAGAGAGATACTATGATGGAGGGAGATATCGTGGGGATACAGAGAAATCCAGTGCTAGGGAAAATGCCAGGAATCCCCAAGGATGACCCCAGCTTGGAATACTAGAAATAGTGAAGAGGGGGCCTGAACTGAACTGGCTTGCCCCAGTGATCAGATCAGTGAAATATCATCACAGAGCTTTTCTCCAGTGATTAATGGAGGCAGATGCAAAGATCCACCGCCAACCATCAGCAGAGCTCCAGGAATCCAGTCGGAGAGAGAAGAGGGATTCTATGAGCAAGTACATCAGGATCATGATGGAGAAACGTGCAGAGATGACCAAACCAAACTTGTGGGAACTCATGAAAGTTGGATTAATGACTGTGGAGCCTTCATGGAACTGGGCTAGGCCCTTTGTATGGTGAGACAATTGTGTAGCTTGATTTGCTTGGGGGCTGCCTGGCAGTAGAATCAGAATCCATCCCTGGTGCATGAGGGGGCTTTTTGGAGCCCACTACCTATGATGAGATACCTTGTGCAGCCTTGAGGCAGGGAGAAGAGCTTGGACTTACATCTACTGGATGTGTCTCCACATTGGAATCCTTGCCTTCTTGTTTGGGTGATTGGGCAGGTGGGTTTTGGGGAGACTGTGGGAGGTAGGAAGAGGGGAAATCTTTGATTGGTGTGTAAAATGAATGAAAAAAATCTCAATAAAAATGTTTTCTAATCAGATTTTAATATTCTTCAAGATTTACACAAGCAGAGGTAGTCATGTTCCCATTATAAATCATGGGAAAGAAGTTGTAATATCTGACACATTTGGTGCCAATTGCTATCTGAGACCAATAGCATGGTCTGAGATAATAGTGAGTATGATAAGGATAACATTATGATGTGAGGATACCCAGGGGAAAAATAACATGGAATTGCTAAGATCATTGGCCTATCTGTTGAAGGGGTTGAGAAAGATTTGGATAGATGCAGAGAAGGAAGAACAGGGCTACTGAAGTACAAATGTTTATTACTAAAGCGATAATTTACTATACACATCAAAACCTTGACACAAAATTCTTTCACTCATGTCAATACAACCATCCCACCTTTGATTTAGCTACTTCACTAAATCAGCCCTCTTTACCCTGATTGATTTCTTCAGGGACATTTTATTTCCCTAGGAAACAGGAGCCTTTGCAAATTCACACTGGTCTTTCACTACGGGAGTGAATAATTCAAGCCACAGCAACCACAACAACAACAAAAAAAATGAGCAAACAACATGTTTTAGGAACTGATTAGTTAAGTCATAAAATCCAGGCACAAATCCTATCATTGCCAGTTGAAGTGGATCATTATAAAATCAAATAGAGTTTAACTTTACTTTTATCTGAAGAGCAAGTCAAGTGAGCTGCAAGGGTGGAAAAATATTTGAACAGGAGAAACCGTGAGAACTCAGGAAAAGGAGTATTAATCTCACTTAAGCCTCATTTGTACATTCTCCCATTAAAGACCGTGAGATAGCTTTGGTAAAGGTGTGTGTTGCCAAGCACGAAGATGTGACTTTGACCCCAGGACCCATGTCCTGGGTGAAAGGAGAAAGCAGACTTCCCTAAGTTGTTCTCTTACCCACACATGTGCTATGGTACAAGTATGTGCACACACACACACACACACACACACACACACACGCATGCATACACACACAAAATAAATATAATTTTAAAAAAATTAAAAGAATACAGAATCATCTCATAACAGTAGATGTAGCATTTTGATATGCACAATAATGTTTAAAACAATAAAGAAGACTAAGCTATATATATGCTAGTTGAAAAAATCTAAATGACAGTCATTCTAAACACTGCTTTATAAATTAATGATTTCCATTTAGACATCCAAGTGATACAATTCATGGACAGCCCCTGCCTGAACAGAGTCTATGAGTTAGGGATGTGTCTAGCAGCTGGGTAACAACATTGGAGCTGTCTAGCGCATAGAATGTGAGTCACCCTGATTTTCACTGAAGATAAAACTTCTTTTTATTTGGAAAAAAAATGTGCTTGCATGAAGAGTAAAAGTCTTTTTTTTATCACATTCAAAATGTGATTCTAAGTTGAGGGATAAGGAAAATAGCCTTTGCTATGGTTTGGTTTGAATAGGTATGGTATGGTTAATGTACCATTGAACTAATCTTCCAAGGCACAATGTTAAGGAGGTTCACCCTTGAGACATGTTCTGGTTTGCTTTCTCTTGTTCTGATAAACACCAGGGCACAAAGCAACTTGGATTTTGTCTGGCTTACACTTCCAGTTCATAGACCTTCACTGAGGGAAGTCAGGACAGGAAACTGGAAGCAGGAACTCAAGCAGAGACCATGCAGGAGTGCTGCTTACTGGCCTGCTTCTTCAGGCTTGCTTAACTACTCTTTATGCAGCTCAGTTCACCTATCTAAGGGTGCATCACTGATTTTTGACTTGATTCCCCTACATAAATCACTAATCAAGAAAATGTCCCCACAGACTTATCCACAGTCCAATCTGATGGAAGCAATTCTCCAATTAAAAGTCTCCTTCATCAGGTAATGTCAAGTTGACAACCAAACTAGATGTGTATGTTTGTGCATGTGTGTGCACACACACTTACATGCATATACAAACAAAATAAATATTTTTTAAAAATAAAAAGAATACAGAAGTGTCTCATAACAGTACATGTGGCATTCTGATATGCACAATAATGTCTAAATCAATGAAGAAAATAAGTCATGAATATGCTAGCTGACAAAAAAAAGAAAGATAATTAGGTTGTGAGGACCTTGATCTTATTGGGTAAATGTCACAGTCATGGTGTAAGTTAGCTACTCAAAGACTGGGTTTGCATTGAACCAAATTCCTCTCCATCTTTCCCCATCTTTCTTTATGGTCCTCTCTCTCCCATAGATCAGCAACGGATAGATCTTTGACATTAGATTTCTGCCCTACAAAACCATGAGAAATAGATATGTGCTTTGCTTTGTTTTAGTAAACTCTTCTCTTTCTGGCATTCTATTATTATATTATTTCACAGCATGGCTTGATCATCTCTTCCTGATAGTCTAAGCATTTGAATATTTAATTCACAGATAATACATAATGCTCTTGCCATTTCATGCTCCACATTGAAGGAGACCTGTGCCTTAGAATTTTTTACACTGATAAATAATAACACAAAGCAATTAGGTCATGTCAGTGATCTAAGCACCTACGAAAGGCAGGTTTTCATGAGATACTTTAGGAATTTGTCTTTAGAATAGTGAAGAAAGTAGTTATTTAAATGCACAAAAGGTTTTCTGATAATCTTAATTGGAAGTTCATTGCTCGGGTTCATTTTAGTAAATAAGTTAATGAGAACTTAAAGGTCTCCAAATGATTACAGTAATTTTAAATCCTAAAAATGAATTATAATGTGCAAAAATACATAAGTATTTGACTAAAATATTAGAAAATGGACCATGTCTTAGCTGGCTTTTCTGTTGCTGTGACAAACACTGTGACCAAAAGCAACTTGGAGAAGAAAGGATGTGTTTCATATTACAATTTTTAGCTTACAATTCATCATGAGGGCTGTAGGGGAACCGGGGCAAGAACTCAAGCAGAGATCACTAGGGAATGCTGCTTACTGGCATGTTGCTCATGGATCAATCAGCTTGCAATTTTTTACCAACCAAGATGACACTTTCTAGAGCAGGCTAGGCCTACTCACATCAAACTTTAGGCAAGAGAATACCCCACAGACATGCATACAGGAGAATCTGACTGAGGTACTTTCCATTGACCACCCCCTTCCCTGATGACTCTAGCATGTGTCAAGTGGATTAAAAAAAAAAAAAAAAAAAAAAAAACCTAACCAGAACAATATACCCCTTATTAATTTGACACAAAAACAAATCACAATTAAATGAAAACCTGTCTTTTTGTGTTGTTTATCCCCAAGATATCATGTTAAAATCACAATAAAACATAATATAATCTTAATAGTCTCATCATCTTTTAAAAGTTCAAAGTCCCTTTAAAATATTTGAAGTTCCTCATCTGTGGGTTTATGTGGAATCACAAAATCAAAGATACACTATGTTCTTTCTTATTCCAAGAGGGAAGAACCAGGACATAGTTACAATCACATGAGCAAGGCAAATTAAACCTCAACAGCTGTTTCTCACATCTTGTACTCACTCACAATCTGCCGGAATACAAAGGCTTGGACACCTCTGCCCCTCTTGTTCTGCCATCTAAAGCAAGATTAGCCTGTCTCATAGCTTCAGGTTGTTTGCACTGCACACCTGCTGCTGTCCTTGATGGTTTCCTCACATGCCTGGCCTTTCTAACGTGCTGGGGTACTCACTGAAAATTAGATTGTACCTTCACCAGTAGCCACTCCTGGGGCATCTACAGGGACTCCAACCCTTCCTCAGATCCCACTCTTCAGCTTCTCTTCATGACCCCTTCAAATCCTGGAGTATCTACTATAACTAATACTGTACCTTCATCAATGATCTCCTGGGTTCTCCAAAGAGACTACCTGTGGCAGGGTCCTGTGAGGTTCCCTTTGGGGGAGGCCGAGAGTAGGCATGGAGTCAATGACACAGACTCTAGGAGGATGTTGAAACAACAAGCTCAGTTCATTCAGGAAGAGGCAAGCCTTATAGACCCTCCACCATGTCCCAGGGGAAGGTTTGATGAATATACATCTGCTGGTGTGACATGGATGCCTCTCATTGATTCAGGCCATCTCAGATTATGTCTCAGCTGCTGTTGCTCAGGCTTTTAGGTAGAGCCAGTTGGCTCTCGGGAAGTATGTACATTGCTCTCATTATTGGTTTGGGCCAGCTGGCACTCAGAACTGTTAGGGCTGAGTCATCCCACAGCTACCATCCTGTTACATGGTATCAAGTTGCAGTTTCTCTCTGTGGTGGTTTGAAAAAAATGGCCCCCAAAGGGAGCGGCACTATTAGGAGGTGTGGCTTTGAGTAGGTATGGTATTGTTGGAGGAAGTATGCCGGGTGGAGGCAGGCTTTGAGGTCTCATGTATGCTCAAGATACCACCCAGTGAGCCAGAGCACTTCCTGTTGCCTGTAAGATGTATGGTTCTCAGCTACTTCTCCAGCACCATGTCTGCATGTATGCCACCATGTCTGTCTGCATGTCTCCATGTCTGCCTGCATGCCACCATGTCTCAACATGATGATAATGGACTGAACCTCTTCCAGTCACCACAATCCAATGTTTTTCTTTATAAAAGTTGCTGTGATCATGGTGTCTCCTCACAATAATAGAAACCCTAAGACACTCTCCATAACCCTTTAATCTTATTATCTCCATTGCACCTGAGGCTGTACCAGTGACCTTTCCTGGCCTCTTAAAATGCCAAACCTAATTCCTCTCCATGCTCTTTCTAATCTTGGAATTTTCTTACCACCAGAAACAGCACTGTTGGGAAATTCTTCCACTTTACCAAATTCAGCTTCCAGCTTGAGTCACATAGCGTCCCTCTCTGGACCATGGTGTCCATGTGCTAACCCTGAGGAAACACTTCCAAGAACATTTCACTTCAATGATGTTGGTCTCTTTTTAATCAGAGATAATTTCTCAGCCATGGATAACCAGCACCAACTGTCCTAAAGAGGCAAAGGTTTTATTTCAGTGGTACCAATCTCTTCTTAATCACAGGTGATTCTTTGGTCTTGGATAACCATAAACCACATAGTCTTAATTCACAATATCACAGAAATGGCCCTAATAACATCTTTTAGGGACTCTTAAACTCAGTCCAAACTTTAGAAGCTAGGCCTCCATTGTCTGCACTTCCATTAAGTTTTGAGAACTCAATGGCTTTCCATGCTTAAAGTTCCAAACACTTTCAAAAGCTTTCCCAAAACAACATGCTCTGGTATGTCACAGAAATACCCCACAATTGAGGTAGTACCCCCACATACTTGCCCATAGGCCAATCTGAGAGAGACATTTTCTTACTTGGTTTTCCTTTCTTCCCAGATGAGGCTACCTTTTTTAAGTTAGCAAAAACTGAGCCAGCACATATTCCCTGCGGTAGAGCTACAAAGTCATTCACCAGAGACCTTGGCCTATATGTGGGACAGTACACGGTTAACTGGTCATTACATTCCAAAGTGACATTGTACCTTTTCATAAAGGATGAAAAGTACAGTCTTCGGACACAGTGTTTTATATATTTCAGGTGAATAAATAGATTGGAATTATGCCACTTGCCCTGAACTCATGTACTTTCAAATAAATGATTAGGAATTTATTAGTTCTCCTCTGGTCTGCCCTCAAAACCCATAATTAAAACCTATGACCTTGAGTACCCTCAATAAATATTTATTAAATGAATAAAATAGGAAAGCACTCCAGTTCTGTACCTCAAATCACACAGTGGCATACTTTTAATTCTAGGACAGGTTTACAATAGGAATTCATCATGGAATCATATTATTAAGCACCCAGATGTGTAGCACACTGTCAGGTGCTGAGTGGAGTATAATGAAATCAGTTGGAAATCAGTTCAGGGCTGCCCTGTGATGAAATTTCTAACTTTCAGTAATATTTTCAGATATAAAATTCTTACAATTTCCCAGCCTTGGTCCTTAAGGAAGCAGCCCGTGTACTGTCTGAACTGACAGCACCCAAAACTTTCAAGTAATGATTTGATAGTATCTACTCTGTTAGATGTTCAGCCTGGAGAGTTTCATTTATGACAGAATGCTCTGGTTGAATACATAGACTTAGATTACTCTTGGAAACTGCAGTCTTAGTTTCTTTAATTAAAGTTCTTTTAGTGTAATAACACTGCTCCCACTTCATTGTGTTTGTCCAAACTTTCTGTGTTATGAAGGACATGACCTTATTGGTAAAGAAAAAACACTTAGCCCTGTCAGTAAAGAGAATTTCAGAAATGTGTGTAATGTTTTCTGACTGTAGTCATACCCTGCCATGATGATTTTAACTCTTATCCAATTAAAAGATAGAGTCTATCCATCATCCATTTCAAATCTGAGTAGTTATACAAGCACAGTGTGACCTCAAACTACATGATTCTGAGGAGAGCCATAAAGATTAGTATAGTTTATTTCTAACTTCCATGAGATGACGGCACTGAAACCTTGTCACCAGATTTTAGAGTGCCTAAGGAGCCTGTGGTCAGCTTTCTCAGAAGGATCCCAATGTACAAAATATCTAAATACCCCAGCCACATACAGGATGTATCTGGTTGATACAGTACAACATTATATTTCCTATCATCTTGTATTTGACTGCTGTATCCTTGTTAAAGATGTCTATAGATCATAGTCAGGGCTTTCCTGCTGAGTTGTGGCAAAATTGAAGATTCATAAGCAAAACTGATCATTATTTTTGCTTAAGAATAAGCTGATTTTAACCTTCCATTAATTCTATTGCCAGTGTTGAAGCAGCAATCTACACCCAGGTCACAGAGCACTCTCTCAGTCTCTACTTCTTATGTCCTCTATCTCTGTCTCTCTGTCTCTGTGTGTGTGTGTGTGTGTGTGTGTGTGTGTGTGTGAGAGAGAGAGAGAGAGAGAGAGAGAGAGAGAGAGAGAGAGAGAGAGAGAGAGGAGGGAGAGGGAGAGAGAGACGGGGAGGGAGATGGAGAGGGAGGGGCAAAGAGACAGAGTATACACTTTTTTTCAATTTCTTCATTTTATTGAGTTTAGATAAAACTGAAAATTGATTCTCCCTCTCTCAGAAGTCATTGATTGCCTACAGTGCTTTATCTAGGGTTCAAACATTGTAAATAAAATTCCCCATCTATGTTTGACATATGAACTGGTGTTTCATCATAAAGAGCTTGTTTAAGGAACCATATTGCATGAATTTCATGGGTTCAGCTTTCCTGTTATGTCCAGAAGACACTATCTCACAGTGGACATCCTGATCCTCTACTTCTAGGGTTGCATTAATTATTACATACATAAAATTGAAAGTCAATATTTGGCATAAAACTTGAAAAACATGTAACTTACAAGTATTGAAAAGCCTTCCTGTAATTGTTATTAGTTTAAATATTCCACTTTAAAATTTTACTGAGATTTCACTACTATCTTTAAAATGTTTTAGTTTAAGAATACTATGCAGTTGAAAAGTTTTAATTTGGTGTAAAACTCAAATAGTTTGTATTGTGGTGTTTGGGTAGAATCAAAAAAAACAGTATGATCTTAATCATAATTTTTTTTCTTCTTCAAACTGCACAGAATTACACAGAAGTTGAATGTTATTACAGCTCATTTCCCTCTTCTCTGAAATGAACCAAAAGCTTCAGTGGGATATAATACCAGAAACCTAAACTTATTATGATGGCCATGACTATGTTTGAAGGGCTGTCGTGGATTCTACTGTATCTATATCATAACTTACTAAAATGTTGAAAAAGTAAATGTAGCAGCAAAAATTAAAGATCAACTCATCTCATATTGGAGAGAAAGGAGGTTTCACGTAACCTGTAAATCCAAAAGGACATCACCTGTCAGCCCAGATTGTGCAGTCTCTGAGCAGATGGGGTAAGCATGAGAACCTCGGAGTCTCTATAGTGCTCTGTAGGACTGCCCTCACAGCCTCCATTAAACCCCCAGACAGAATCTTCAAGAAACGTCATGACCCCTACATCAGTGAGAAAATATTTTTGCCTCCAAAATCTTCTCCATGAGTATAATTAAAGAATATAAAGATCTGAATGAACACGAAATTAGACAAATAACACCTTAGCCTACTCAGAAATAGTCTTCATACATCAGGAAGTGCCCATGTGTCTTGGAAACTAATTTACTTATTTTTCAGAAGAAAATAATACAGTGTCACTATAAAAATGCAGTAGATTAGTCTAATGTCTTATGGAAATGCTTTCATTCTAAACTTGGCAATAAAAACTAGATGTTTTTAATTAAAACAAAGCCAATGCTTTATCTCTGTGTTTATTTAATTTCTACTCTACAGAGCATCTCATTTTTATTCTGCTCAAATTTGGTTTCTTATTTCACTTACATGAAAATATAAAAGTTACAGTAAAAAGTAAAAAGAAGAATGAGTACAAATGGACCGGTGAGATGGGCAGTTGGGTAAAGGCACTTGTCTCCCAGTCTAATAATATTGGTTCAATACCTGGACTCCACATGGTAGAAGAAGGAACTAAACTCTCATGATGTCCTCTGACCACCACACACACACATGTCCCCCCATACCAAATAAATAAATAAATAAGTAAATGTAAAGCAAAACAGAAATAAATGTGATGTTTAAAAAGTATATTTTACCACATTTGTTACTATTAAGATATTAGCTTCTTTTTAAATGTTCTAGATTCTGCACAAAACACCAGGCACTTGGCATGGTCATTGGTACGTGATGGTGGCAACATCTACCCCCAATGCAAAAAAGAAAAAATATGTGAAAGTGTTATCTCATTACTGCATTTCCTCCATGTGTCTCATAGTTTATGGTTTCTGATTGATGAGTAGCACCAGAGGGTGTGGTCTGCCATTGCATGTGAGCTTGGGAAGTGGAGTGATGGTCGGGAGCTGAGAGCATTACCAGCCTAGAGGAGAACCACCAAGAAGAAAAAGGTGGGGAGACATGTTTCTATTCTTGTACATTACAATAACCGCCATCAGGATTTGACTGACTGCTGAAATGTGGTACCCTGCTGTTAATAGAAGTAGCTAGGTAGATTCCTTTTTTTGAAACACACTTAGCATAAAGAGGAAAAATCTGAAATGAGAAGACAGGATTGTTGTTTGCTACTGTTCTCAGGCCTATGTAACACATGGTATTTGTAAAAGCATAATATGAAACATGTAGCCCAGACTCAGAAAGACAAATATGGTATGTACTTACTCATAGGAGGATACTAGATGTAAAACAAAGGATGACTACATAGCTACTCACAACTCCAGAGAGGCTACCTAGAAAACAGGACCCCAAGAAAGACACAGGGATCCCCCAAATGACAGAGAAATGGATGAGATCTACATGACCAACATGGACATGAGTGGGGGTACTGAAGGGCAAGGGTCAAGGAAAAGAGAGCTTAGGAGAGCAGGAGATCCCAGCTGGATCAAGAACAGAGAGGGAGAACAAGGAATAAAAGACCATGATAAATGAAGACCACATGAGAATAGGAAGAAGCAAAGTGCTAGAGAGGCCCAAAGAAATCCACAAAGATACCTCCACAATAGACTGCTGGCAATGGTCAAGAGACAGCCCGAACTGACCTATTCTGGTGATAGGATGGCCAAACACCCTAATTGTTGTGCTAGAAACCCCATCCAATGACTGAGGGAACCAGAATCAGAGATCCACAACCAGGCCCCAGGTGGAGCTCCAGGAGTCCAATTGGCAAGAAAGAGGAGGATTTGTATGAGCAAGAATTGTTGAGACCAAGGTTGGATAAAGCACAGGGACAAATAGCCAAATGAATGGAAACACATGAACTATGAACCAATAGCTGAGGAGCCCCCAGCTGGATCAGGCCCTCTGCATAAGTGAGACAGTTGATTAGCTTGATCTGTGTGGGAGGCATCCAGGCAGTGGGACCAGGTCCTGTACTCAGTGCATGAGTTGGCAGTTTGAAACCTGGGGCTTATGCAGGGACGCTTGGCTCATCCTGGAAGGAGGGGACTGGACCTGCCTAGACTGAATCTACCAGTTTGATCTCAGTCCTCAGGGGTGTCTTTGTCCTGGAGGAGATGAGAATGGGGGGGTGGGCTGGGGAGAAGGTGGGTTGGGAGGGGGGAGAACAAGGGATCTGTGGCTGATATGTAAAATTAAATTAAATTATAAAATTAAAAAAAAGAAATAAGCAAACTCAGGCATGAAATCAATAAAATCTAAAAGAGAACAATAAAAAATAATAATATGAAACATGTAAACAAAACTGAACTGAAAATAGCAGGTGATCCTTGTAGCACAAATTTTAAAAGGTCTTATTAATAATAAAAAAAAAACCCTCAGTACCAGTTATTGCGGTGAATGCTAAAAGATCAGAGAAACAGAACACAAGCCACAGCTAACATCACCTCGCCAACTTCTCAGCAGATCCTGTTTCCTCAAACTGGAAGCCTCTGAGTCCTCACCCAAACGGGTCTCAGCTGAACTGCTGCTCAAAAGCCTAAAAGCTTAACAAGGCTCTAGTTCCTGGTCCTCATGCCTTATATACCTTTCTGCCTCCTGCCATCACTTCCTGGGATGAAAGGTGTGTGTCACTATGCCTGGCTGTTTCCAGTGTGGCTTTGAATTCACAGAGATCCAGATGGATCTCGGCCTTAGGAATGCTAGAATTAAAGGTGTGTGTGCCACCATTTTCTGGCCTCTATATCTAGTGGCTTTTCTGTTCTCTGACCCCAGATAAGTTTATTAGGGTGAATAAAATATTGGGGAACACAATATCACCACAGAGCCTCTTGTTCAGAACTCATAACTGCCGCCCTTCAAGAGCAAATATGTTCTGGTACAAAAACATGTACAATGAGATCAGGACATTTCATGCTGCCCTGCATACAGGCTCTATTCTTTTAATATAACTCTGATTTTAGCATTTGCATTATTAATTGATATACAATATTTCTTTGAATGAAAATAACCTTAAAAATACTGTAGACCCTCTGATGCTTTTACAGCCATCCTGGTGGAACAAAAGTTGGTATGAGACTCTTTATAGCACCAGGGATTATGTGACTATATGAAAATCAAAATATGTCTTCACTTTGTAGGGCAAATTATGTTGAAAGTTCTAGCTTAAGTGTTGGCACTTTTATGGGGGGGAAATCAATTTTAAAACTACAACTTCCGTGTATACCCAGTAATTTAAAATTATGTGAAATATTTTAAATTTGTGAACTCGTAATTACTATTTTAATGATTCAGTTTCTTGAGAATGGTCATGATAAATTTATTAAGGTACACAATATTTTGGTGAACACAATACCACCACAAAGTGTTTTTTGCCTTCTGGTCCTGATGCACATTTCCTTGGAACTAGTAGTGCAAAGCACTTTCTATATACATGTTGACCATCTGTTTTTCTTCTTAGGGGCAGTGGATATTCTGTCACTTTACACATTTAAAAATACTCAAAAATTTTTAATACTAAATTCTTATCACATACATTATTTCCACATAATTTCTCCAAATCTATAGGTTGATGTTTCCAGGTTTTTGCTTGCTGAGTTGAAACTCCCGTTGATTTTGTTGTCATTCCTTGTGAGCTATGGGTTGTGCTAAAAGTCACCTAGCAAATGAGTGGTAATGAGTTTTTCATCTTTTTTTTCCTTCTAGGAATTTGAGGCTTCGGGTCTTGGATCTTTAATGTACTTTGAAGTGAATTAAAGGCAAAACACATACAGTAGTGGCATCCACCACTCTCTGATAGTATTTGAGGCTCATTCTACAGTAAGAAAGCCATGCCTGGTACTGTACATATAGTCAGAAACCTATGATTGAAGAGGTGTTAGGTTCTAGGAGGGAACTCACTATTGTTAAATTGACATGTTGCCAAAATGCCTTCTAAAAATTCATGCTTATGTATGCTCATAGACAAATGCTTAAGATCAGCATTAATCAGAGAAGCCTTTATTTACAATGAATTATAGATAATGCAAAGACTTCTGGCTACATAAGGTGCTGAGAATAACTGACAACTGAGTGCTCAGCTATTAACAGGGCATTTATGTCACCTCCAATAAGGGTCGGGAAAAATAAAGGAAGAGGCGGCAAAACGAATGTAAGAGAACAAAGTGATAGGAAGGTAGAATGAGGGACAGGAAAATGTTGTCTTCTGAAGACAGGACACAGTCTTTACTATCATGTCCTCACTGCAGCACATGTTAACCGGACTGGCCCTGCACAAGACTGGTTCTACAGTCAGTCAGTCATGGATTGGGAGAGCTTCACTGAACCATGCCCCAACCTGCGAGACTTTTGGCTGCTGGTGGATTCTAGGCTAGTATACTCACAGGTTAGCCCACCAAGTTCCAGTGGACATCTCCCAAAGAATGGCCACACAGCTGACCCAAGTTTAACCTAGCTGGTCACAAAACAAAAGTCACGAATGTGGGAAAGATATGTGGAGAAAGGAAGAGGGTTTGACAGTGGCAGGAGGGGTTTAAAAAAAGTGGAGTAAGAATAATGAGAATGCATTATGCCTATCCAACTTTGTCAATGAACACAACTAATCAAAGACTTTTTAAAGGCTATATATGTGTGGGTTATTTTTAAATTTTCTTTGGGTTTCATTGGTTTCTGTATTTTTTGTGGCTATACCAAATGATTTTGGAAATAAACACATAATCAAACAGGTGATTGTGATCTATATGAAAGAAACCAACAATGGTTTCTCTTTCATCTAGGTTTAGACAATTTCTCCATGGCAATCCAACTCTTCTGAGTTTTAAACATTTTGTTATAACTTTTCATATTCTCAATCTACAACAAAAAAAAATGGAAGGTATACTAACAAGTGTAAAAGTAGGGTATGGGCTAGAGAGATAGCCCAGTGGTTAAGAGTTCTGGATTTTCCAAATGCCATGAGTTCTTTTCAAACGCCCACATCAGAATGTTTACAACCACCTGTAACTCCAGCTCTAGGGAATCTAATGCCCTCTTCTGGCCTCCAAAGGCACTGTGCCCACATGCACATATACCCCCATGCACACAAATGATTACAAATAAAATAAAAATATAAAAATAGTTTGTTGACTCTATGAGCCAGCACTTCAGTTTAATCAAACTAGTTATATGGTTCCTTATATCTAAATTGCTTCATCCAAAAATATTCTAACGGAATAAACATTGAAGTTAATATAACAGTTGTTTCCATTAATAACTATCTTTTTAATTATACTTTTTCCTTATGAAGAATAATATTAGATGTATTTGTTCTTTTGATTACTATGACAAACCACCATGACTAAAAGCAACTAACAGAAGGAAGAGCTTATTTAAGCTACAGCTCCAGATGGATAAGAATCCATCACAGCAGGGAGGCATGACCACAGTTAGGCATGGCAGCTGGGAAAGGGAGCTGAGTGCTCACCCCCTCCATCTATAATCACAGAAGAAATAGAAAGCCAGATGTGGGAGGAGAGTAACAGCAACCAGAATCCATCATCATCATGTGACATATTTCTACCAACAGAGCCATCCCTTCCTAAATCTCACCAAGAGCTCCCCTGACTGTGGACCAAATGATCAAGTATCTGAGCCTATTGAGAATATCCTCATTTGAGTACTTCAGTAGATTTATAAAGAAATAAATGATTCAAGTCTGGAATAATTGTTTTTGGAGTTATGTGAGAAGATCATCAGTGGATGGGATAATGAAAGGACTTTGAATATATACTTGCTTGTTTTTTTTTTTTTAATTTCTAGTCTATTGTTTTGTTTTGGTACTTTATTATTTAAAGTGTTGTGTGGTTTGTTGGTGGTATGGTGGTGGTTTTAAGAATGCCTAACTGATGATTTAATTTGTAAATGATAGAATTTTACAATCTGAAAACCATATTTATGGCGTCTAAGGAAAAAAATACATCTATTCATTGATACATTACAAAATAATTTGAAGACTTTAGCTAGCCACATTAATCATAACGTGAACCGAGTTTTGTCAAAGATAAAGGGTAATGTTGCAGGCTTGCTCCCACACCGCAAATATGAAGACTTCCTCTTTCCTCACCAGCAAATATTGAAGCACTCAGTTAGAATTACCAGCAGTTTTTTCACAATTTTCCATTGCAGCCTGAAGGGCAGAATTCACTCACTCGGAACCACTATAAATGAGTGGAACCAGGCTGTACAGGGAGAAAAGCAATTGATGTTGCTCTGCTTCCCCTATACTCCTCAGTGTGGGAGAATTAACCTTACACAGGTATTCCAAGATCGCTTTAAATTTCCTACAATACTTTTTTTCTTTTTCTTTGCAGTGCAATAAACAAAAGAACCATTGGCACTTGTCAACTGCATTTGGTTGACTAAACCACACCATTATCCCTTCAGTCTAGGGACCACGCATTATGATGTATGCACTGCATGACTGAGACATTCAGATATGTGCTGACTGAATGAACTCAAGGAGCAGAGCAAGAAATGTTTCCTTAATATACTGGAGAAGAACAATTAAGATTCAGTTAATTCCTTAGAGACTGCTTGGCCTTTACCTCATCAGCCAGACTATTATTGGATCAGGTATTTCTGTGAAAGAATATAGCATACAGAAAACACTGTGCACTGAGACTTATTAAGTATATATTATACATTTAGCTGCTTCTTAATCAGTATTTTTAACTGTTAGAGAAGTTGCTTGTGTGTGAAGGTCTTAACCAATCAATGAAGGTTAAATATAATTAAGTATCTCTAATATTTTACTGTCTCAGGAGGTAAAGCCATAGCTGTGGAGGTGTTTGTATGTGATATTTGGAGCCATGATACATGGGACATATCAGTTCACTTAAAATGGATCCACCAATTTAAAAGAAAAAATTTTTTATAAGGTGAAACATATTAAAAATGAAGATTTTCTTCCTTTAAGATCAGAAGTTAGGATCTATTTCCCAAAGGGCAACATCAAAAGGTGTTGTCATAGGGAATAACAAGAATTATTATTTCCTAGTTAAATTAGTAAAATTTTTTCAACTAAGCCAGAAACAAAATACTTTGAAATTCTGAAGTATATGCCAAAACAATGTGTGAATTATATTTATTTACCTTGGTACAGAAGGCATAAATCAAGAACCTTAGAGAATATTGCACATTGGGAACACACGGAAAATAAGCTCAAAACTAAAGAAGAGACAATGGTAGAGAAATCTATGACCAAATGAAATGAGGTCGATTGAGGAAGTTTAAGGCAAGGTTAGATTGCAAGTACAAGCTGGTGTAGAAGATGTTAATGAGGGAAGTGGAGAAATTCAAGGGACCTTTGATGCAGATGGCACCTGGCTTCGCAAAAGAATAATTGGAAATATGGGTGGGGACATGGTGAAAAGTTGAAGTATGCATGCTCTAAACTAGAGGGAAGCATACAATCTGAGTGAGAAACAAATGGTACCCTTTACCCAAGCACAAGCATGTTCATGCATCTGCCAATTATTAGTGGATCCCTGATACAGAAGAAAAAGGAAGAGAAGCTTTTTGATCTCACTTGGAGGGAGTTTGTATTCCAGTGTATGCAAATGGGTATTTACCAGGAAATCAAAATCAAGTCCAGACATAATGAATATCATGCCTATAATATTTTATTTTCGAAACGTGAGTTTTGGGAGTGATATTTCAAAGATTTGTCAAGAAAGTTCTTTTTGCTATGGTTCATTTTTTTTCAGGAAATGAAGTAACTTCTTTAGGATGAATGCGCCCCAAATGTTCTTCTCATAGCTCTTTAGCTGATGGAATAAGGACACCTATTATCCTATTTCCTCCTTTTTTGTATTGAGGGATCTATGGGTGCTCAGCTTGAACACTGAATGGGTCTGTCAGGGTGTTTATGAAGCCTAGCATAACAGTTTAACCAGTAGGATGATTAAGCAATATTGGCCTCCTTAATTTTTGTGGTGTCCCTCACTTGACAAACTAAATGAAAAAAGAGCGCTCTCTCTCTCTCTCTCTCTCTCTCTCTCTCTCTCTCTCTCTCTCTCTCTCTCTCTCTCACACACACACACACACACACACACACACACACACACTGTGTTATAAACTGGGCCTGCAGTCTTCTACTTTTAAATTATGATTTACAACACGATCTCCTGGTTTATTCAGTTGAATCACACCCTCAGCTCTCTTAGATACCCAAACCTGGTGTTTTTTTATATGAAAAAAAAAAATCAACATCTTCCTCCTTACAGTGACAGAACTCATATAACTGTACTGACTGCTGTAAGCGCTTTGTTTTGTTCAATGATACAGTGACTAAGGCAAGAGCTGCATGAAGGTGGACTGGTTACCTTTCCAGTTGCTGTGATCAAAACAACCCACAGAGGCAACCAAACGGAGGAGTTATGTATTTTTGTTCACAGTTGAATGTGAACTGAGTGTGACACAGCAGTTCCCAATCAAGGAGATAAGAAGTAGAGAGAAAAACGTCCCAACGTATAGCCTGATCTTCACCCTCGATGATCTATTTCCTCCTTGCATGTCCTGTCTCTGTAAAATTTCCATAACTTCTCCCCAAAAAATTAATACCACCATCTAGAGATCAGATTTTAAAATGTGAGCTTGTGAGGGATGTATTACATTCAAACCATAATAAATGATGAAGCAAATGTATTTTAAAGTATTTTAAATGAGTAGAAAATGTTCGATACTCTAATTCTGTATTAGTATATATTTGAAAACTTTAATTTTTAAATTGCCATTTATTCATTTGTGTGTGTGTGTGTGTGTGTGTGTGTGTGTGTGTGTGTGTGTATCTCATAGCATGTGTGTGAAGGTAAAGTGATAATATGCAGAAATGTTTCTCTCCTATTGGGTAGGTCCAGGAGACCAAAGTCCAGTATTCTGTTTGGGTACGAAGTACCTTTCCCAGATGAGCCATCATGATATCTCATATCTAAAACTATATTTGATTCCTGTTTAAACTGTGCCTTCTGATATACTGTGTGCATTCTAGTATTTCTAATTTTCTTTCTGGACACAGTATTTCCCATACAGATATTAACCTGATATTTCACGATGAGCTCAAGTGTATTTCATTTTGAACACCTGGCAGTTATTCTAAAATAGATTCAGGTCTTGTAAAAGTACTTTTATTAACCAGAATGAGTATAAACAACATGTCCATAGCTATAATTAACTAGTTTCTCACATTATGTTAACAGTTTTAAGCTAAATTTCTCAGAAAATTTTTAATAATTTCACATTTATCATTAAGCATATTTTTTCTCCAAGAGTCAAGTTCTACATTATCAAAGAGATACACCTACTCACATGTGATGTTCATTATTTACACTAATTCAAAATTATATATGATAAATATAGAGCTAAACGATACTTTAACTGAATGGTATATTTATGAACAGCAAGCTGTGTTTCCACTGATAGAACCATACAGAATCCATGGCTGCACTAAAAATCACTGCAGAGAGAAGTGTGATTGTTTTCCATGCATTCAATGCTCGACCAAAATATGATCTTAATTTAAGGAAAGAGGCAATCTCTTTTTCAAGTATAGCATCTATACTCCCATTACAATGAACACTTCTATTTTATAGTTATTACATTATTATCATCATCTGGATTCATTGTATGCTCAGAATCACATAATTTGGCCCTTTGTAAATATAAAGTGGGCAGAAGATACTGCTTAATGTTTACTAAAAAGAAAAGAAAATGTATTCTACAAGCCTTTAAATGCATGTAACTTCCTGGTGATATGAGAAGAATATAAGTTTTGTAAAATTCGAATTTTGTAATAAAATAGAGAAAACAAAACTTCAAACATGCCATAAATATTTTACTTTTCTGGAGGGAAGTAGAGGTGGTTTGTTGCTTACTCCTTTACTGTTTCCACTTCCTGGTGAAATCCGGATGGTAAAGAAAGAACCCATGAAGGGAAAAAAGAGCAAAGAGAGGAATCCTGCACAGGACTTTGTTGTAATTACACCCTAATAAAAATCTGAGTGGCATTCCTTAGCACCTTTATAACAAAATGTCTTACATATTTTTATACTAAAGGAATTAGTGGCACCCATTACTGAAGTTTCAAGCTACATAATTGCATCTTTTAGGGACAAAATTCAGTTGGGCTTGTGCTAGGCAAAAATATTCACCAAAAGTTCTCTATACTTTGTGAATGGGCATTTTAAATATCTTGCTATTACCTTAGGAACAAAAGATTTAAATAGACTTATCATTATTGACATCATATTCTGACTGATAAAAAGAAAATGCTACAGAAGTATATTAAGTAAAAATATAAACAGAACTATACTAAAAAATAATTTTTCTTTTTCTGTATTTAAAACTTCATAGTAGTTGGAAATAAATTGAAATATAACTATTGTTTTATAAATGTGTACATAGAGACATGCATAAGATACTTATCCTTAAAATAATATACATATAAACAAATGCATTATTGTACATATTTTATTGGATGTATTTTGAACTGGCACTGTCCATGTCAATAAGGAGCGTGTGATATGTCTGTATGTAAGCAATGCTTGATTAGTCAAACATATCTATCTCTTCATACATGTATTCTTCATGACTAGAATGTTTAACAGCCTTCCCTCTTTTTGAGGAGTGTAGAACAGAATCACCATCCCTTACTATACATTGGCTTCTCAGAGCACAGTCCTGTAGCTCTGAAATGAAGCATCCATAGATTATCCTACCAAATCTGCTCTCTCATCAGCTCCTAACAGCCTTTCAGCTCTCAAGGATTGAGATAAAACTCTTTCGTTTCACACAGAAGTGAGTTCACAAGGAGCTTATGTTTCCATGCCTCCCATATTTCATTAACCATCATCTAAAGATCTCCAGGTTCAGTGATGATGCCACTAAGGAGAGGATTTCTGTGTCCTAATGAAGCACTGTTCCATTCTGTACCTGTACCACATTTTCTTTACCCGCTCATCATCTAACAGACACTCAGGTGGTTTCATTTCTAGGCTTGTGGTACTACCATTAAAGTAGGAACTCAAGTTTGTCTTTGCCATTTTGACTCCATCTTCCCTTGGACACATAGCCAGGAAGGGGATTTTCAGATCATAATAAAGTTGGTTTTCTCCAATGAAGTCTGACTGGGCATACAAACCACTCTTAAGGCCAGGCCCCTGCCCAGCAGTAGATGGCCAACACAAAATGAACACAACAGCATCTTTGGGTTTGTTTGTTTGTTTGTTTGTTTGTTTGTCTCATAAGACTCTGTCAGGGCTTTTTTTTTTTACCTTACAGGTTAAAACCTTACATCTATCTTATGGTTTCTTCTTGTCTCTTATGGGAGTTTTTCTGTGAGTACATGAATGTGTCTCTGCATCTGTATGTGTTTATTGAAACTTTATCATTGGCTTCTCTTGTTTGTTTTGCCCTATTCTGTTTTGTCTGTTTTTATTTCATTAAATATTATAATTATTTGTTAGATTCCTATTAGTATCATATAGAGAGTAAGAAAGGATGTGGATTTGGGTGGGTGGACAAGTGGGGAGGATCTGAGAAGAATTTGGAGAGGGGAAACCATAATTAAGAATACATTGTATTAAAAAAAACTATATTCAAGAAAAATTAATGAATCCTACTTTTCTATAAACTGATGTATTCATTTAGAGTTCCACCAGTTACATCAAGGATAAGCTTTTATCCCCATCCTTACCAGCAGTTCTCTTCTGTCTTTTGATAGGATACACTCTTCTTGGTCATATGGTATTTCTTTGTGGTCTGTATTTCTTTAAAGACTACAGAAAAAGTAGAAGAAAATTTGCAGATTTTCATATAACTTGTGTCTATTTGTGTGTCTTCTTTTAAGAAATAGCTATTTATTTTTTCTCTTAGTATAAAATATAATCATACCATTTCCCCTTCTTTTTCCCCTCTCCAGCCCACCCCAAGTCTCTGTCTCTCTCTGTCTCTCTCTGTCTCTGTCTCTCTCTGTCTCTGTCTCTGTCTCTCTCTCTCTCTCTCTCTCTCTCTCTGTGTGTGTGTGTGTGTGTGTGTGTGTGTGTGTGTGTTTACTGGAAATGGGGCCTAGGCATTACATATGTTAGGTAAATGCTCTATCAATGAGCATTTTTTCCCCCAGCATCTCTTGTTATGTAGCCTCCTTGTAGCTGGCCTTGAAGCTTAGACCCTCCTGTTTCTGCTTCCTGAGTGCTGGAGATGAAGATGCAGAGACAGAAGCTGCTCTCAGCTCCTTCGTATTTTCATTGGCAATGATGGTGAACTATGGAGCTAATACCACATCTGCCTTCAGGTGCTAGACATAGTAGCTGCAACATTTTAGAGAAATATTGAAATGTTCAGACAATACTCATTGAGGTAGCTGTTTGTAACATTTACTCTGTATCATAATGTGCTGGTTTTACCCTGACACTTCTATTATAATATATTATAATAACCTTCTTATTATAACACTTCATGACTGGGTATGTTTTTATGTTCATCTGATCATTTTTCATTCACTATGGATCCATATAACATATTACATAGAAACAAAGTAAATATTGAAAAACTTACATCATTTTAGACCTGCTAACCTCATCTAAATAACATCCTTTTTTAGGAACACTATTATACTTAGTATGAGTTTTGTCAACTAAAGTACAATGTCTTAGGCCAAAGTTCTCTAAAGGTGTTGTGGTTCAAATGCAAGCACATTGATCGCAATGTTTAAAAACCAGCTCTATAGCTAGCTAAGACACTAGGATAGAATCAGAGACCTCAGACAGAACCAAACAAGCCCAGCAAAAAAAAAAAAAAAAAAAAAAAAAAAAAAAAAAAAAAAAGCAAATTAAATGATTCTGCTGTACTTGTAGATAGGAGCCTGTCATAATCAACGCCAGAGAGGCTCCATCCAGCAACTGATGGAATACATGCTGCAACTCACAGCTAAATATTAAGCAGAACTTGGGGAATACTACAGAATAGTGGGGGGAAGGATTATAGGAACCAGAAGGGTCATGGACACTACAAGAAAACCCACAGAATGCAAAGCTACACAGAGAAATCCTGTCTCAGAAAAAAAAAAAAAAAAAAACAGAATCAACAAACCTGAACTCAGAGGGGCCCACTGAGAATGAAGGGAAAATCAGGGAGACTGCATGGGTCTAACAGAGGCCCTCTGCATACAAGTTATGGTTGTGTAGCTTGATGTTTTTTTGTGGGACTACTAACAGTGGGAACAGGGGCTGTCCCTGACTCTTTTTCTTGCCTTTGGACCCTTTCCTCCTACTGGTGGCCGTAAAAAGGGGGAGGGGAGTCTTATTGAAACTTATTACGCCATATTTGGTTGATATCCTTGGGAGGTCTGCCCTTTTCTGAAGGTAAATGGAAGAGGAGTGGGTGGAGATGGGGGAGAGGAAACTGGGAGGAGAGGAGGGAGGGGAAACTGCAATTTCAATGTAATATAAGACAGAATAAATTAATTAAAAAGAAAAGAAAACCTTGTAAGTGGATTTTTATTTATCAGCTGTTCAGTCTAACACTCTGCAAATTTGTGTAGTTGCCTTTCTATAAAAAGTTCTTGACATTTATTGGTGTTTTCCCTAATCGACCTCTTCCTGGCAACAACTGTCAGACAGAGAGCTGTAACTATCCAGTACAGTCATTTTTACTGTAGTTTTACTTTTTACCTATCCTTTTTTATAGATACAAAAATAGCTACTCACCATCTGCTTCATGCCCGATGTTCCCAGATTTCAGAAGTCACCACTTCACACCACTGCTTAAATTGCTTTTAGAATATTTAATTTACTACTGGAAACCAGGGATACTCCTTCAGTCTTCAATTTATGTCTGCATAGGAAGATCTAAAATTCATTAATTGAGTGTTTTTCTAAACATAAAAGCAAAAAAATATCAATTTAACAACTAATATGAACACATAAAGTTGACAGGAATAAACTTGAAAGGTAGTCATTTTATTAATGAAGAATTATCTGAATTGATTCTAACGATGCTGAAATATTTAGTCTTTGGTCATACATACAGATTACATATACTGGTTAACAAATGGCTATTTGATAAAGACCTTAACTTATTATTCTCTGTCTTCACACATGGATGTATTTCTAAGCTTTGGAAATGTCTTGCCTAATTAAAATCCCCCCCCCCAAAGACTATGAATCATGCCATGACATATTAACAGTAGAACTGACAGGGAGTAGGCATGTAGTTTGGACTCAACCTTTAACTGCTAGAGTACTAATTGACATCAACCATTGAACTATGAGCCATATAGTCCCAATAGAACCCTGTCATACCAAGGCTCAAATGAGTTTCTTCCTTATCTGTTCTCCACACATTTTTTCCTTCCTTTTTCTAAAAGGCATGATAACTTCTTACAACCGCATGGTGAGAGATCAATGGGAGCTTTGGATTTGCAATGTGCTACAGTCTGACCTATACAGTTCCTTCCTTGCCTAATTTTAATCTGTTTTCTTTTTCATAGTACACCACAAACATAAACTAACAGCTTTTAAGGAGTTTTTTGCATTCTTCTGCAAAATTCCCACATTGTCAAGTCATTATGAGAATACTCAATTTGTGTAGGATGTCCACATTGAGAGTCACATGGACTAGGATCTCTCTAAATTAAGAGAACTAATTGGGCATTTTAATTCAAAGATATTGACTTTAACACCAACTGACTCAAGAGGAATAGTTAGTCATCAGTCTTACTGGAAAGCAGCAGCTCTGGCAGATGCCTCTCATCAAGGTTGCACTGGAGTGCTACACATACTGTTGGACTGCTGACCATCCTAGTTTAACTGAAGCTCAAATCCTTACAACTTCCTCGTGAGAGGAAATAGTACATCCCAGAGATGAAGGCTCAGAAACCCAGTGAGACAGGACTCAGGAGCAAAATCCTACCTTTTTCCTGCATACTATCTTAAAGCTGTTAACTTGTCCTACTTCTTGTATTTTATTTGGCTCTGTATATTTAAAAAAAAAATCATTTAATCAAGTAACTTTTGCTTTTTAAGCTGATTCGTGAGCATTTCTATCCCATGATCCCTAGAAGAGTCATTGAAAAGTACACTGGAGAAGCTACGAAATTTCCATCCCAGGGTTGGGGGCAGCATTGCCCTCTCTCCCTCCCTTGTGTTTTCTACCGCTGGCATGGTCATGTAGATAAGAGTTCTTATTTGATCACTGTCTCCAATAGCTCATTTTAGTGTTGAAGGGCTAGGATGGCCTATCTTCAGTCTCTCTCCATCTTTCCCTGACATTGTTTTTTCCCCCAGAGCTAGATTGAAACAACTCATATTTATCAGTGCCACCAGTCTGAAAATTTAAATTCCCACTAACAATGGGCAAATTGGTTTTATCAGATATTTTCAGATTGTTTTATTGTTCGAGAATTTCGTGCTATCAACACTGAAAGCAGGACATTATGGACTGAGATCCCTCTAAATTAGCAGAACTGATCGGACATCTCAACTTGAAGAAACTGACTTTAAAACCAAGGCACTAGGAGGGAACAGAACAGAATTTTATGATGCATTTTTATCAAATGTACCCCTTTTTCTCTACTCTCAATTTCCAGCCTGCCCTTCACTACTGTTCCTTCTTAACTCCACGTGTTGCTTTCTAGAGCCACTTAGCTTGCCTGGGTGTAAGAGGATCTACTTGGGCATGGGTATCCTGTTAAGGGCTATATGTCTAAAGAAAACCTGTCTCCCCTTTCCTAAGTAGCTTTCAGTTGCCAATAGCTCCTCAACTAGGTTTAGGACTAGATGAACCTCTTCCCTATGTGACAACTGGCTTTGTATGCGGATCTTGTACATGTAGTTCTGCTTCCTGTGAGTTCAGATGTGCAATTGTGCTGTCATCTCTCACAACCACTGTTTTGGTATGAACATACACTAGCTCTGACTCTTAGAATCATTCTACCCCACACCCCCTTCCACAATGATCTCCAAACCTTAGGTGTAGCTGTCTCATTTAGAGCTAAGCATCATACACCCTTTTATTCACTGCACATTGACCAGCTATAGGTCTCTGTGTTAATCACCCTCCATTACAGAATAAAAGCACCTACAGTGAGGGCTGAGAGATTCACTCCTCTATGGATGAAAATATAAGAACTTAATGGCAAAGTATTACTCTTTCCATTTATCAGAATGGCATTATGTTCTCCTCTAGGGCCTATGAGCTAGCCAGCCATGAGTTTGAGGAACTTTTAATGGCACCAGGCATAATTCAGTCTCGTATGGGTGTGCCTTAGATCAGGAAGTGGCTGGTTACTCCAATAACATTTGTGCTCCTAATACAGCAGTGAGCATATTGTACCAGTCCAGTCATTACTGCAGTTGATAGGGTCATAGGTGAGTAAGACTTGATTATTTTTCATGCCTGGTAGCATGCAAACATTTTTGTAGCAGCAATTATAAAAGCGACCTTCCAGGTTGGTACTAGCTTGATTTTTTTTCCATGTTCTCTTACTTTAGTATGTGGGACATTTAACAATAGGGTCTTACCATCAAATCCTGGAGGTAACCATGGTGATATCTTGTCATTGATCCTTTGCTATTTATTTGGCTAGGGGTTCTTTGAGAAACATTTTATTGCATTTGTCAATCCTTTGCTATTTATTTGGCTAGGGGTTCTTTGAGAAATATTTTATTGCATTCTATTTTGGGGTTTTGAGTAGGTCTCCGTATTAGCTTTCCTGACACTGTTATTCTGTCACCAGTCAGGTCCTATGTCTATTCTCTTTTGGCAAATTAATGCTAGCTGTAGTTTCTTTCAAATGATAAAGAGTTGCAAAGTGTCCACAACTGTAATTTCTACAAGAAAATTGAATATGGTGATACTTTTCTAGAAGAAAACCCTGATTCTGACCAGACACATGGATAATAGTAACAGAGACTAAAACTCAGGTTGTCTTTTGTGAAGGGAGAAGCTGTCTCATGCTGGGAAAACTTAACATGTAAAAGAGCGGACCACATTCATAAGAGGCCTAACCATAATCTTTCTTGAATGCTAACCCAAAGGGTTGAGCAATTTTTAAACCCTTCCCTTCTGTGTTTCAAAGGAGCTTCAAATTGAGCTAACATTCAATATTCCTTTATTTTATTTTCCTTACATTGTGACTAATAAGATACTTAATTGCTTTTCCAAAGTGCGAATCAGTGAAACCAGCTCTGTGATATCTGACATTTTGAACACTTACACCTTTTTACTTTAGAATGATCCCAAGAGTTTAAAATTTTGCATTTATACATACATTCACAAAAATTATGGCCGAATAATGATTTTAAAATTAAGATCGCAAAGGACAACATACTATGAAGCTTAAGAGTCAAGTGACTTCCATGACTGACTACATTCACTGCATGTGAAATGGTTTTCATATCTTGAAAATATGGCTGCTTTAGCACAACAGATACACTGTAATAAAAACTGGCATGTTGTCCCACCCCACCACTTTACATGCAGATGAAAAAATAATAATAAGCTAGTGACAGTACAGTATGAACTTGCTACTGCTGAATTTACCACCCATTGAATGAGTTAGCTAATTGTTACTACTCAATTTATATATTAATGAAATTGCCTATAGAAAGCTGTAAAAACAGAGTAAAAAGACTGAATCTAATTTTTACCTATAAAGTTGTTCAACTACAGGCCTCCAAAATACTGTTTTCTAGATTAAAAACACATATACCCTTACTTGGAAATCTCTGTGTTTTTTCCAGCAGTCCATGATCCCATCCATTTGAAGTTCCTTTATGAATGAATTTTATTTTATCAGTCCTTTTCATCAGGTTAAGTATGTTTCTGTTCTTGTGTCCTGAACACATCCCTGGCAAAGATACAGAACTCCCTGTACGAGCCAAAAGTCTTCCTCTTCATTTACATTGTCGATTATCTATTAATTCAAATAATTAATTGTTGGTTCTCTAATCTCCTGTGCTAGATTATAAAATGTTTGAGTTCATATGTGAATTCCTTGTGGAACCTAAAAACTCTGGTAAATAGCAGAGCATCTTGCAAACACTCAAATATTTATTTGTTGAGTAAATGAATAATGCAACAGAACATGAAAAGTGAAGGAGACGGTACCGAGAGCTGCACCAATGCATTAACCATCAAAGAACTGGATGCTTCCAAACTCATACACTCTTGAATATATTTGTCAGCTACAGGATTTTGAAACCATTTGTGAAAACTATTTCTAGTCCATATCATTTAAATAGTTCATTAGTCCAGAGACACTAGGCCAACCTCACTACCAGATAGAGCTTTCTCTTCTCTTTCTTTTCTGACTGCTCAACATCCAGCCTGCCTTCATCAGAAACCTGCATCAACCATGCTGCTGGGTAAGGCACAGGAGACTTTCCATCTCTTCTCTGGGCTTCCTAAAATCTGCTTGCTTTGATTTGAGTTGACCAGAGTGCAAGTTCTCCAGCACATGTATGTAGCACTTAGCACATGAAGTCAGCCCTTGGTTATAAAAACCAAAATTTTCAGTATTATGACACTCTTTAAATCTGGGAACCTCTCCAGGCACCCACCTGCTGTGGCTAAACATGGCAAGAGAACTGCTTCCCTCAGCTCCTCTCTACTGTGCTTCCTCAGGACTCTTTTCAGATGCCCATGAACCCAAATAAGAGACCTACTACCCTAAGTCCACTCCATAATGACCCTCCAGAGTTCCCTGACTTGGGACTCTCATTAGCTACTCCAATAGCCTCAGTAAGAGACTAACTTTCCTAAGCCTGACCTTTTAAGTGTCTCCTAAATCACTCAGCCTACCATCCTGCCTGGGAAATGGACTGGCAGTTACTAGGAAGGGAATGTGGATAGGAATAGAAGGAAGATGAGAAAGAGTGAGTGGAAAGAGTAATCAGAATACATTATATACATGTGTGAAATTGACAAAGATCAACATTAATAAAGAAAATAATAAATTGTTTAAATATGAACAAATCCAAAGAAAGGACACAAAATAATGTAAACTTCTATATAGTTTCCTATGTACACACTTGAAAGCTTAGGTTTCTATGTAATTTTGTCTTTGTTCATCTATCAATATTTCTAAACACACTATTCAGTACTCTATTTTTTATATACTAATAATATCATAAGTTTATTATTTTCTTAATAATTGTATTATAGTCCATTTATATATGACTGACACACCAATGTACATAGAGAATTTATTTTCTACTTTGTTGTTACATAAAATTGCTACAATGCATGATTTTTGTACATAAATCTTTGCACATAAATATAATAAAATGGAAGGTTAATTCTTTAAATAGGAATTACTAGATAAATTGTTAGTATTTGTTTTTATTACAACCATTAGTTCCTCCTTTGTAGGTACTATGTTAGTTTTTATTACTGAGTCTTAAATTATCACCGACTTGCAAGCTAAAATAAATGTAATTTACTTTCTTACAAGAGTGTAGACATGACTTATCTAAGCTGTCTACAACATTGCAATCAGGAAGTCACTGAACCTTAGATTCCAGACCCTGTCTGGATGCTCAGCAGAAGATATTCTTCTTAACATAACTTGAGCTTTTGGCAGAATTGTTTGTGTCTAAGCAAAAGGTCCTCAATATTTTGCCGAGTGTTGGCTGAAGGCCACCTCAGATCCCAGAAGCTGACATCAAGTCTTTGAGTGTTAGTCCTAGGATAGGGAGACCCAGTGCCACAGCACTCGGCCAGTGATGGAATCCTTCAACAAAAGGAAGGGCATCATTTATATAGTACGGCCGCTCACATCTCTCAAATATGTTCTATAGCCACCTTTGTGGTATTCTCCTGATTAGAATAAAGCTGCAGGTTGCACTATAGAATTATTCTAGGACCTGACTGCCTGAAATAAAAAAAAAAAAAAAAAAACCACATTAGATTGACCTCAGAGTACCAGTCACAGGAGACATGGCCTAGAATTCTATCCAGTATGTTTAAAGCCAGACACCCCAGCCCTCACCAAGAGCGTCAGAGTTCCATGGTACATTTAGTTTGTTTTTACATATTTAAATAAACTCAGTGATGGGTGATCACTCAGCAGTTGGGAGTGCTAGCTCCTCTTCTAAGCAACCCTAGGTAAGTTCCCAACACAGGCAGCTCACAGCTACCTGCAGCTCCAAGGAATCTGATTCCTATTTCTGGCCTCTATCAGCACAAACACACCAAGAACACAGACACAGACACACATACACACTTTAAAAACCCTTTAAAAATAAATAGAACCCTCTTTCTAGACCATCTATGGAAACCTACTTTATTTTGTGCACATCACAAAATCTGCATGCCACTTACATTAATTTGTAGATATCTCGAAATTATTTAGGTTAGCTCCAATGATATTACAAAAATCATTTTTAATTCATCAACTGGTTTTAGATTTTCAAATTTTTCCTGTTCAGCTTTATTATTTATTTATTTGTTTGTTTATTTATTTATTTATTTATTTATTTATTTATTTATTTATTTTTGGTTTCTCCAGACAAGGTTTCTTTATGTAGCCCTGGCTGTCCTGGAACTAGCTTTATAGAGCAAGCTGGCCTCGAACTCACAGAGATCCACTTGCCTCTGCTTCTTGAATGCTGAGATTATAGGCATGTGCCACCACCACACGGGCCCCATTCAGATATTTTTTTAAATCTGCCTTTATTCTTGTGTAACTGAGAAAATTAGACAGTTTGACTTCTAGCTCCCCTACATAAAACTAAATTCCAGATAAAATTTTAATTCAAATTAAAAAAATTAATGTGAGCACAACAGAAAGGAAAATTCATAACTTACAATATACAAGGGAGAGTTTCCTAGTTAGAGGTCTGTGTTAAGTGATGTGCCAACTTAACTGCAGTGAACAGTATTTATGGACCATTGGCAAGGGAGAATCATGACACAGATCCATCAATACTTGGAATTCATTTCTCTGGACAGGACAATTTCAATTAAGCTGAACCCTCTCAGGACAAATAGAATACTGTTTGCTATTCTCAGTCTTCTTGCCCAAGCAGAGTTAAATGAGTAATTCAAAGTCACATGTTGAAAAACATTTTTCTTTGGTGTAACTGTTTCTAATCCCAGCACTCGGGAGGCAGAGACAGGTGGATCTCTGTGAGTTCGAGGCTAGCCTGGTCTCCAAAGCAAGTTCCAAGAAAGGCGCAAAGCTACATAGAGAAACCCTGTCTCAAAAATATATATATTCTAACACATCTATATAGTCTAGTAATCTTACTTTTGTTCCTTCTTCTCCCTTGGTATTTATACTCTCTAATGTGTTGTATAAATCATTTCTTTCATTGTCTCTGCCTACTCAATAAAATTGAGGTTCCCTGACAGCTAAGATCTGGTTTGCTGAAGTACTCATTGATTCTCCTGCATTGACCATAGTGTTGGGCACACAGCAGAGTATATGACCAGTTCAATGAACCAAAAATATATACATTTTCACAATAGGACATATAATATAAATGTCTGTTAAGAAACTCAGAGTGAAGAAAACAGAATAGATGTTCTTCAAATAGGAGTCTTTACTTATATGAAGAATTAGGTCAATAAAGTATGAACTTAAAGTTGTAGTAATACAATAGCCTATGAGCAAAAGGAAGTTGTTTGCCAAGAAAAAGAAAACTGATTTACATTAAAAATATGTAACATAAATGAGTAGCAGCAAAGAACAGGAGATGCCAATTTTAAATGAACTTGAGCTGACATGATATAAAAATTACTTTGAATTCATTTGACAGGTCTCCAATGTGTTGTTGGCAGCCAGGGGGTAATTTGTGCATGGAATTGACAGACATTAGAAAATGATTCATTCACTAGAAAACTTAATTCTTCCATGATTAAAAAATAGATAATCTACCTGAATTCAGTGCTCTTCTCCTTCACTCTGACTCTATTGGCATAGAGAAGTCTCATGTAGACTCTCTAAGATGGCCTATTTATACACATGTAGGGGAAAGTCTTTGGAAACTCAATATTTTTTTAATGAGATATTTTAACTGCATCGTGAGGAAATTAGGTGCCTTGTGATACAATGTGCAAAATGTCCACTATTAAATTTTCCTTTGCTAATAACTGAATTACTTAAGTCTAATATTATCATTTCATTACATATAACATAGACTCTAAACTAGAAGCAGTACATTTATTTTAACATTTTTAGAGTATTATTTTTTTAATTTATGTTTATCTGTGTGTATCTGTGTGAAAATGACATTGGATCCCCGGCTTAAGTTATAGGCGGTACTGAGCTGTCTGACATGGGTGCTGAAAACTGAACTCAGGTCCTTTGGAAGAGCAACAAAGTCTCTTGGTCTCAAACAGTAAATTTAAACTAAATAAAATATAAGAGAAGGAGATAGAATACTTAAAATAAAGGTAAAACTATAGCAAAGCAAGCTTCTCCAGATACACAAAGAGCTAGGAGAATAGTGTCTTAGAGCATGGTGTTTAGTTGAAAATGCCACTGTTGTAAGGAAGGGTTGGCTAGGTTCATACTATCTCCTCACGGAGGATGGGAAAGCAAGGGGATTTACAACATTAGTCTACTTCAGTAGAAGGATCACAGTCTCGGTGTTAGTTAGAAACTGCTCAGACTAGGGAACTTTTGTTTGAAATACAAGCTAGTTTGCAGTTGCCAATAAAAAATGCTTGACCCGAGTTACACAATTAATGATAAAGATTTCTTGATCAGTCTGCTGGAGCAGAGCTAGGGATTTATAATCACCCCAACACTTGGACAAAGAGTAAAATTTCTTACAGCAGTTATTGGATGTACAAATGTTAATATTTTTACATTTGATATCTCAAAACACATAAGGAAGTTCTCATAAAGTCAATGGTGATTATGTCTGCTGGTATATTGAAGGGAAATGTTTGGGTAGCAGATGGGGATTTTTTCATCACTGTTTTAATCTTGCAAAACGTAAATTTTTATAGTTTAATTTTGAATTTTAATTCCATTCTACTTGATAACAAAAATTATCTTTTCAATTCCAGGAAAATTTAGTCAATTCAATTTTTCCCCAACTCATGTGAAAACTGTTGAAATTCATGCTGTTGGAAATGAAAGCCCAATCCCGCTAGCGCTGCCTTGCTCTACAGTTCTACTGAGCTCCTGCCAATATTTAGCAGCTCTGTGTCCTCCCCATTGGCTCAGTCTTTCCCATCATGTCTCACTTGGGTCTCTTGAGATACTGCACTACAGTTTGCAGGGGGAGAAATTCTGCTTCTGTGAGATGTCCACATTTACCCTGTGATCACAGCTGTGGAATAGAGGCTCATAATCTGCTGCTCCAATTTCTTCCAGAATCACAAAGGATCTCTTCCCCTACCATACCCTGTCAAAGTTTATTTTATGGAACTGGTTTCATACAACAAATTTCATCTGAAATTTGTAAATATGTCTACTTCTGCTTCATTTCACTTTCCCCAACAAATTATAAATCTTCTCATTTGAACCCTTATTCAAAATCCTTCAGTTTTGCATAGTTATTCAAAGAACACATTTGCTGCAAGTCTCCAAGGCAGAAAGTACTTGGGTACATATGAAATAGGTGAAATAGTCTGCATTGTTATTTCTTTTCCCCTTTTTAAAATTGTATTGTGAAAAATATATAATTACATGCATATGAAATTGTATATCTGTATATATGCAAAGATATTTATTTGTGCCAACGTGTTAATAGAACAGAGCAATCCCAAAATGACACTTGTGTTTTATGTCACCCATACATGTGTTAAGTCACATGCAAAAACACAAGGTCTACTTTTGCAAACTTCAAACCACTCTCAAGCAAGGAAATACTCTTTCTTTAAGGCCATTGTTTTCCCTGTGAATTTTAATAGCCTATTTTGCAACTCAAAGGCTGTAATTATGTTTTATTCTGATATTTTGTCAAACAGAATGATAATCTTTCTATAAACTGTTTTATCATTAGATAAATTAGATACTTTAGAAGATAATTATTGCAGCAGTGTTGTCTATAATGATGAATTTGGGAAGGAAACTTTTATTATACTTACAATTTTAAAAAACTTTCACCATATTGAGAAGTTTAAAGAATAATAAAAGGAACATTTAGTTAGCTTCAAAAGGTAAGACTGTCATTTTTTCAGTCTCTTTCTTTCTTTTATTTTGTCACAGTTCTGATGTTAAGATGACAATTCTAACAGTCTAATGTATTGGTCATAATGACATCACTAAATACTTTAAATGCAGTCAAATAAAGGCAGTCTCTTATCAAAAATATCTCTAATATCACATGATTTGAAATTAATGTTGATTACTCAATACAGAATTTTATACAAAATTTTTTATGTTTCCACCAAACATTCTCATAATTATTTTGCTTATCCCAAGGTGCAAGTATCATCTTTTGTACCTTTTACATCCTTACCACTAGCTGAATCCTTCAATAAATGTAATTTAAAGTAAAAATAATCACTTCTACCACAGTACTAAAAGTAAAATACCAGTGTATATTAATATTATATTAGTTACTTTTCTATTCATGTGATGAAACAATATGATCAAGGAAACTTATAGAAAAAAGGAAGGCATGAAGGCTATTTGGGCTTACAGCTCCAGAGGGTTAAGAGCCAATGACATCAGAAGAAAGACATCTTAGCAGGAACAGGAAGTAAGGGTTCATTACTAGTTTTTCTTGGTTTCTTCTTTCATGTCTCCAGCCAAGATTTTTAGGGGCTCTCCCCTAGTTAAAAATTATCTTTATTAATTTTTAAGGAATAGTTTTTCATTTCCTGTGGAGACAAAGGCATAACCTCTCCCCCAATACAACCCATTTCCTGACTTCCATTCTGAAGTTCAGACATCCTTAAAATGTATAGGATGGTTTAATTTAGTAGTTTTTTTCTACAATCCAATGTCTATCAATAGCTGTGGTTGTGTAATATTACTCTAACTATGTAAAGATGTGTTACATTTATTTATGTTGTAGAATATTGCTTTAATATGTAAAGGTGTATTGCTTTTATTTATGGTGCATTAGTTTAGCTATGTAAAGATGTGTTGCTGTTTCACCTTGCCTGCCTAAGGCACCTGATTGGTCTAATTAAAAAAATGAATAGCCAGTAGCTAGGAATAGCCAAGGCTGGTGGACAGAGAGAATAAGTGGGAGGAAGACTCTAGGCTCAAGAAAGAAGAGAATGAGGGAGACAGAGAGGGAGAGGGAGATGCCCTGGGCCAGCCAGCAGGCAGCCCCCAGCCAGTCAGACATGGAGGAAGCAGAAAAGTAGGACATACAGAATGAAAAAAAAGGTAAAAATCTCCAAGGCATAATGTAGATAAAGAGAAACAGGTTAAATGAAATTATAAGAGCCAGTGGGACAACCATAAGATAAGGCTGAGCATTCATGTCTAATAATGAGTCTCTGTGTCATGACTTGGTGGCTAGGAGTCTGAGAAAGACTACTATAAGCTGTTGCTATTTGATCATTAGCACATTAAAAATTAAAAGTTGATAAAGCATTATATAGTATAGCATGAATCTTAAAAGGTCTTATTAATAAAAATCAAACCTAGAGCCAGGTATTGGGGTGAATGCTGGATGATCAGAGAAGCAGAATAAGCCATAGCTTCCTCACCTCGACAGTTCTTCAGCTGATTCTGTTTCCTCAGACTGGAAGTCTCTGAGTCCTCATTCAGAATGAATCTCAGGTGAACTGCTTCTTGAAAGCCTGAACACTTAACCAAGCAAAAAGCTTAACCAGCTCTAGTTCCTGGTCCTCACACCTTATATACCTTTCTGCTTTCTGCCATCACTTCCTGGGATTAAAGGCATGTGTCACTATGCCTGGCTTTTTCTAGTTTGGCCTTGAACTCACAGATCCAGATAGATTTCTGCCTTATGAATGCTAGGATTAAAGGCACGAGTGCCACCATTTTCTGGTCTCTATATCTAGTGGCTGTTCTGTTCTCTGACTCCAGATAAGTTCATTAGGGTGCACAATATTTTGGGGAACAAAATATCACCACAATATAGGGTCCAAACTTCCTGTGCTATAATATTTTCCATCCTTATGGGCTTATTTTTTATATTACTTTACTCTTTAAAGAATTTATTGTCTTTAAACTGTCTTTTTTTGACTCTCTATACCCATTTTATCTTTTTTCAGCACCTAAGCACGTTTTCAAGCATACTGTACCTGTTCAGAGTTGTTCTCAATCTGGACCTCACTTTCTGTGTACCTGAAGCTTTCTCTGGCTGTGTGAGCTAAGCCTTAAAGGCTCTAATTAGCACTTGGTACTAGTGACTGGCTACATCCTGCTATGGAATAATCCTTTTGTACACTGTAAAGATTTGTCACTTGAATTGGTTAAATAAAACTATGATTGGCCAGTAGCCAGGCAGAAAGTGTAGGTGGGCTGACCAAACTAAGGATGATGGGAAGGACAAGGGCAGAGTCAGAAGTCACTAGTCAGATGCACAGGGAGCAAGATATGAATATACTATGCTAATAAATGTACTGCCATGTGACAAAGCATAAATAAGAAATATAGGTTAGATTCAATGTATGTTAGCTAGTAACAAGCCTGAGCTATCAGTCAAGCATTTATAATTAATATTAAGCCTGTGAGTCAATTATATGGGAAGTGGCTGCCAGGTATTTGGGAACAGGTAGGTGGGAGAAAAGGGTCTGATTATACCATCTCCCAAGAGTTGGTCAAGGAGGCTACCCCACTGGTTCTGGGCTAGAGCCACAGTTTGCCTTTCTGTGGGAGCAAAGCCTCATGCTTGTGGGCACTAGCCAAGAGCCACATTTATCTTCCCCATCTCTGGGAAGTTGGTGGGAGTCACATGGCAGATGTTTCTACCTAGTGCTGCACACCAGCTGCTGAAGTGCTTGGTTGCACAGCAGGGCCTCTTAAAGGAGCCACACTTCTGCCTGTTGTGAGCCCTGAGCCTGCTTGAGAGACAATGGCTACTAGGAAGCTGTGTCTGGCTCTGTATTTGGAACATTTTTTTCAGCTTCCTGAGACCCTATGTGGATATAGGTGCCATGCATGTGACATCAGTGTAGCAGGACTTTCTTTAGATTGCCAGCTCCCAAATAATGACACGCAGACTACTTATTAATTACAAAAGCTTGGTCTTAGCTTAGGCTTGTTCCCAACTAGCTCTCATAACTTAAATTAACCCATTTACATTAATCTACAATCTGCCATGTGGCTCGTCAACCTCTCCTCCACACTGTATGTCTGACTGCCCCCACCCTCATATCTGACTGGCAAATTCTGTGTGCCTCAAATTCTTTCCAGAATTCCTATCTCTGCCTGGAAGTTCTGCCTATCCTCCTCTACATAGCTAGTGACCGTTCAGCTCTTTATTAAACCAATCAGAAGGTGCCTTGACAGAGACACATCTTTACAGTGTACAAACAGATTATCCCACAACACAAGGCAATCCCCTAATTGTGACACCCTGTAAAACTGAAAAGTAAATGACATATTTCCAACAATGTTGGAACATACAATGGCACAGAATATATATTACCATCCCAAGTTTGGCTACTGACTTGGAGTGAACACTAACCCCATTGAATAACATGTGCAGCAGCTTTGGTTTGTTTTTCTTTCTAGGAGTAGAACAATTTTTGGTCTTTCCTTTCACAATTTGATGCTTAGCTGGGTGGGATCGTGCCCTGTGATCACCTCTTCCTTTATTCCAATATGGATCAGGCTTTGCCTAAACTCCTTGTATCTTTCAGCACAAGCCTCGGTCACAACATTTTCTGGACGTACCTCCTATCTTCAAACTGTACAATTTATATTTCTTTCAGCCCCAGATTTTCATTTTCACTGTAGATCTGCATAAGCATTGCTACTAACAAATGCACGATAGAGTCAGCTTTAGGCTGTTTTGAATCTCCTTTGCAAAAAAAAAATTAATACATTACTTTTTAATTTAGTCACTTTTTTTTTTTTTTTTTTTTTTACATTACTTTTTAATTTAGCCTCAGGCACATTCTTAATACAAGGGAAGGAAGCAGGTACACTCTTAGCCAAAACAGCACAGGAACAGCCTCTGTCCCAGTTGCTAACATTGCCTCCCATTGCGATGTCTTGATCTGTGTCTCCACAGTCTCCACAGCACTTAGTACTATTTGTTTCCCAAGCTCTGCTTGCAGCATTCACTTGCTTTCCCAGTCCAAAGTCCAAACATTTCCATAATCTTCCAAAAACCACAGTCAGATATGTAGCACCATTAGCCCACCACCTGGTACTTAATTATCAGTTTTCTATTGCTATGATAAAATATCACGACCAAAGCAACTACAGAAGAGAACTTATTTGGGATTACAGTTTCAGAGAGGTGGAGTTTATGATAGTTGAGAAAAGGCATGGTGGTGGCTGGGGCTGAAAACAGAGCTCACATCTTGTACTGCAAACATCTAACAGAGAAGGTCCCCTGAGAATGGCTTGAAGCTTTTGAAACCTCAAACACCTCCCCTAGTGACATGTGCCCCTCCATCAAGACCACACCTCCTAAACTTCCAAAACAGCTCCACTAACTGGGGACAAAATATTCAGACATCTGAACCTATGGGGACATTCTCATTCAAACCACCACAAGTATATATTAAAACTATAGATAAGAACAGTTTCTGGAAACACAGGTTAAAATTCTTGTTGTACTTAGAATGTATCTCTTTATACCAACTGGTCAGAATATATCACACTGGTGTTTCACATTGAGAGTATATTCCTGCAATAAAAAAACAATATATCCACCCGGCGGTATACAGTTGGAATACAGTACACTGAGAGTGTACAGTAGCAGCATACTCACTACTGGGGTATAATCACAACACATCACATCGATGCATAGAATATTGTACTTAAATCCTTTTTATCATATTTTTCTCTTGTGATGACTACTTTTCTATGCCAATATGATTGGGATAAAAACACAGATAGCTGTTAAAATATTATTTCTGGGTGTATTTGTGAAGTTGTTTCAGAAAATGTAACACTTGAGTCAATAGACTAGATCAAGGAATATGCCCAACTACTCTACACATCAGCTAGTCCATTGAGAACCTGAAAAGATCATAAAAGCAGAAGAAAATCAGTATCTCCCTCTCTTCTCTTTCTGTTTCTCTCTCTCTTTCTCTCTCTATCTCTGCCTCTCTCCCTCTCTCACTTCCTCTCTCTTTTTCTTTCTCCATGTCATTCTCTCTCTCTCTCTCTCTCTCTCTCTCTCTCTCTCTCTCTCTCTCTCTCTCTCTCTCTCTCTCTCTCCTTAATCTGGAGGAGGATCTCTTCCTGCTTTTCTTAAGGACATTTAAGCATCTGATTCTTGGGCCTTTACACATAGACTGGGACTGTAGCATTAAGTTCAATTCATCCTTTCTCAGATATCTGTGACTGAAAATTTCAGGAGGTGAGTCATGAACTTCTCATTTCCCACAACCTCATGATACAATTCCTCAAGGAATAATTAAACTCAGTAGGTTACAAACAGAAACTAAATGGAATTAAAGGAAATGAAGTAAAAACCTAAGCCTGTGGTAGAAAGATTGTAAAAGCAAGAGGTACTGGATACCTGTAGTGAAATGATGTTTACCAGACCTGACAGGGCCATTGCACACATGAATTCACAGTGACTACAACTGCATATACAAGACCTGCAGTAGATAAAGCCAGCCAAACCCCTAGCATTGATGGGAGAGGGATGATATGTTCACGCTCTAGCTGAGGCACCATTGGTATTTGATGGATGCTGGGGAAAGTCAGTTTTGTTCTAGTATGCAGCCACTGAGAGGCTAAGCATGCTCAATGGTCCTACATCCTTGTACACACAATTAGTGGTAAGTGGACTTACGGCTTTAAGAAAAAAGGCACATAAAAGCTGGAAGCAAATAGTTGTGGTGGAGGGTTAGGAGAGGAATGGAGGTAGATTTGATGAAAACCTATAATATATGCATATAAATGTCAAGCAATAAACATTTTTAAATGCAGTGATATTATGGATTGTTGCTTCCTTAGTGTTAAATACTGATGGCTACTCATAATTTTTTTTTACATAGAAATATATCCACATGACAGAAATTTAAAAAGCAGTTAAAGTATGAAGACAAAACAATTTTCGATTATGTTTGTAGAACATGTACATACTAGAAGTTCTTTTATGGGTTTATTTAATGCAATGCTTGTCAGGGAGTATAAAATCCAATGAAATGTAAGTTAGACTCAACATAGGTAATTGATATGCTTTCTTACCCCCAAAATAAAGTATATGAAACTAGGAAGGGAACTGGTTGGAGAAGTGGGAGGCTAAAAACACATTCTACAAACATACATGTATGAGTTGATCAAAGAGTAACGTTTTACAAAAAACAAAAGACAGAGTGAAACCATCCCACCTGTCTCTCTGTACATTGCTATTTCTGATTGCTTGAGAAAATCGGAGTGGATTTTATACAGAGCTAAGATGTGGAACACCTGCCCATTCCCCTCCACATGAACCGTCAGGGGGGTTTCTTCTGCCTCTGCATGCTATTTCCCTTTCCCTAAGCATTTGATTTTGCAAATTTCTTCTTGTCAATTCTTTCTATGCACCTTTGAAGTGTAAATCATTTTCAAAGCCTCCTGCCAGCTTTAGCTCTACACTGTCTTTTTCAGGACCTGGAGCCCTGCATTTTACATGGAACCATCAAGGCAACAGAGGCTGATCTCCCAGGCCCTGTTCAAGGGCAGGACTAACTTTAATTTGCTCTATGTTGTGAAGTTACCTTCTCCAAGAAAGACCTGGAGATTTTCTCAACCCCTCAGGTAAGCCATTATATCCACATATCGAAGACCTTCAAAATCCAGCCTTCATGGTGCCGAGTATCGTGTTATCTGTATGTTCTCCTCATTTCTGGATATAATACAGGCATAAAATAATTTCTATCCCCTCATCTTTTTGGATTTGCTATATATATAAAATGGGCAATAGACTTTCATAATTTATATGTATTTAGTTTTATTTTTTATATTTTGCTTATAAATTTAAATTAAAAGTCAAAACTTTATGAAATGGCAGGCTGAGGGGGTTCTGGCCCTCCCTACCACAAAACAAGGCTCCCTGCCTGTCTTTGCATTTTGCTGCTTTCTGACTTATTCTTATATCCATCAGTTTTTTTAATCATATGGATAACTACATAGAGAAAGTAGCAAACTATATCCACTAGAGTATTATCACATTGTACTACTGTGCTCAGCAAAACATTATGTATTACAGAAACTCCTTTTCACAAGAGACAAAATACATCCTTATGAGTACACACAATAGTGAACTCAATATGACTAGAGTGTATTTATGACATTTTAACACTTATTTAATAACAATGATATGAAAATGAATAATCCATTATACTTTTTCTCTCATGTTATTGGGCCATAGCACTTAACATTTATGTTCATATGAAAACTGTCCTATCAAAGGGCAAACAAACTGACCATGGTGGTTTGAAGTAGTATGACCTATGAGCCCCTATGACCCACTATGACCCCCCATAAGCTCATACACTTGAATGTTTGGTCCCCAGTTAGTGGAACTATGTGAAAAGTGAAAAGGATTAGGAAGGTGTGGCCTTTTTGGGCAAGGTGTGTCACTGAGGGTGGGCTTTGAAGTTTCAAAAGCCCAGACCAAGCTATCCAAGTTTCTCTCTCTCTCTCTCTCTCTCTCTCTCTCTCTCTCTCTCTCTCTCTCTCTCTTTCTCTCTCTCCCTGTTTCCTGAGGATTAGTACGTACCTCCAAGCTACTGCTCTAACACCATGCCTATCTGCTTTCCACTATAACAATCATGGACTAACCTTCTGGTCATGGTGTCTCTTCACAACAGTGGAATAGTAACTAAGATACTGACCATGCAATTTCAGTAGTTACCATCTGGCACAGGTGCAGAGGCAGGAGTCTGAAGAAAGATGTCGTCAGAATTATCTTATCTGCTCTTTAAATTTATCTCAGCTAATGAGATAAGCAAAGTTATTTGTGAATGGTTTTAGCCTGTATTTATTTACTTATGATAAACAAATTATTTTTGTTACTTTTTTATTATATTTTATTATTATTTATTACTTTTTATAAGTAAAAGTGACCATATTTTCATGCTCATAATTCATGTTTAACATTTTTAATATTTTTCACATCTATTTTTAGATTTTTCTACTTATTATTTTGTCTCTCCCCCTTTTTTCATTTGACTGAAATACTAATCACCACCAATGACCAGGTGGGTTTTTTTTTCCTTAGATTTGTTTATATAAAAGGCTTTAGGATTAGAAATATAGCTCAGTAGTAAAGGGAAGAATTATCATCAAATTTATGCAGATTTTATTTCTAAAACAGTTATTTATGTGCAAATGAGTCTGTTTGACTGTATTTATATAATGTGTGTCTTATCACCCACAAGAAATGGCAAAAGAACCTTTTAAATTGGAATTTGGTGAGCTACCATGCATGTGCTACAAACTAAATTAAGGTTCTCTTAAACTCAAAAACATCTCTTCAGCCCTTTATCCAGAAAATTTACACAATAATCTCAGGATTTCGGAGTCTGCGGTGGAAGGATCATGCACTTAAGGTCAGCCTTGGCTATAGTGAGTTCCAGCCCAACCAGGATTAAAAATACAACCCATTCTTAGAAATAAATAAATAAACTATTTAAAAATAATTGTAGATTTTCCATCAGCTTTGTGGATGCACCTGAATCTACTCCTATTTTAGCTTCCATCCACAATCCCATGGCCCTCAGTAAGCAGCCCACTTCTCAGGCCATGATGTGTTGGGTTTCCCGGTCCCACCAGCACCAGTTGCTACCACTGCCACCAAATACAGTTTTTAATTAAATCTCTATTGTAGCTGGAGTTTTCCTGCCTTGCCCACAGTCAGGACAAACCTCTGTCACCCCCCCAGTCCCACAGTCACTCAGACCCAACCAAGTAAACACAGAGACTTATATTGCTTACAAACTGTATGGCCGTGGCAGGCTTCTTGTTAACTGTTCTTATATCTTAAAGTAACCCATTTCTACAAATCTATACCTTGCCACTTGGCTCGTGGCTTACCAGCATCTTCACATGCTGCTTGTCCTGGCAGTGGCTGGCTGTCACTCCTGCCTTCCTGTTCTTTTATTTCTCCTCTCTGTTAGTCCCGCCTATACTTCCTGCCTAGCCACAACCAATCAGGTTTTATTTATTGACCAATCAGAGCAACTTGACATACAGACCATCCCCCAGTACAGCCAAGTGCAGACCATCTCAGACACCTGCATTCAGGCCCATGGTCCTAATCATCCTCTATGCAGACCTGCTGGGTAACGCCACAAGGAACCCAAGAAGGGCTCCCACAGGACATACATTAACATCCCACAGCACTCTATCTTCATTTTATTAATAAAAACTCAGGGGTCAGATATTGTGGTGAAGATCTGCTAGCTCAGAGAGTCAGAGAAAAACCTTGTTGACCTTCCTTTATGGCTGGAGACCCAGCAAGAGAGGATCAGGCATCCAACCCCCCCCCCAAAAAAAAAGACTTCAAAACTCTAAGAATCTGCCTACTCCTTCCTATACACCTCTCTATTAATCTTCCTGCCTCCTCCATACAGTCTATGACTAATTCCTGTCAACTAGTTGCTGACTCTGCCTATTGATCAAAGATTGATTTTATTAACACAGTCTCAGGATTCACATTGTGGTCAAATAACCTCCAACATTCCCTCCTTTTGTTTAATAAAAGGGAAGGTTTTAATTCTAACACAATAAAACTATATGCAAAAAGAACAATTATAAGGTATGAATTATATTATCAAAGTCCAGTCTATTTGTATTGGCAAAATTGGAGACATTACTCTATTATCTATTCTATCCTGGTGAGTCCAAAGTTTTATACTGTCTATTATAACTTGCATTATCAACTGAAAATATCCTTTTAGAGCTTAAAACATTTTCTTAGATAAACAATTTAAGCTTTCATGTCTCTCAATCTTATAAACTTTACATCCCCTTTGTAAGTTTATTTTCTAAATTTGATAACAAAGAAAATGTATAAGTATCTAGTCTTCAACCCCATCAGAGACCTGAGAAGGATAAACTATTACCTGAGTAAATAGGAGGTACAGAGCAATCAACTTCCAAAACTATAAAAATGACAGAGACAGCTGCCTGTCTGGACAGTCAGAAAAGTTTCCTCTGAAATACTGGAGCATACATATTTGGCTTACAGGACATCTGATGAACTTTTCTATGAAGCAGAAATTTAAAAGGACTGATCTACCTTGTCTTGGCAAAGATAGTCAACTTCCTTTGTATCACACTTGTGCAATTTGGACAGCATACTGTCATCAGTCAAGGCAAGTGCAGTTTTTTGCCCAGTGACCAGCGTTGCCACATTGAAAGCAAACTCAATATGGAGGTTCTTCAATGTCCATTATCTTATCTGAAGTAGATTGGTGCTGTCAGAAGCAGACATATATCACTATCATAAAAGCATTATATTATGAAAACATTTAAATGCCATATTTGTAGATCTCTCGTGTTTAAAGACCATCTAACTATCTAGAACATATGTTTAACCTTGAAAACATATCCAATATGACTGCAAATTTGATTTTTACAGATAACCAATTACTAGCCTGCATTTCTTAATTTTCCTAAATATTTTGTAATAATAGCTTTCAAGGACTAGAACTTTACATTACATTTTTAAATGAGCTGCATAGGCACAATACCTTAAACAAGAATAGAAACATATATACAATATATTATAACAAAAATAACTTTAAATTTGTATTAGTATACAAAAATCCATGCCAATGTAAAATACTTGAGATTAGTAGTTGATTTTCAGTAGATTCAATAATCTACCCTTTTATCTTATCATTCCTATATCCTCACCCTTTTTTACTAGATAGGAGAGAAAGAAGAACAGCAGAAAAAAAGAAATGCTTTGATCTAACATCCTTTTTTTAGTTTTATTACTGACCATGATTAATAACAACTTGGCTAAGCCCCCCTGAACAATGACAAACATCTGTAACCCATCAAAAGACCAAAAACACACCCACCCCACTCCTTATGCCCTCAAACTCATGGCTTATGCTGCTTATGCAGCAGTTCATTCTATGTTGACAGTGAGAGAACACTTTGCCTGTTAGGATACTGTTACTCGTGGACTGAAATACTGAAGAAACTCCTCCCCCTATTTTGTTTTTTGCAAAAATCAAGGTATATTCTAGGGTTTCCTGGTTGACCTCAACAGATAAACTGAGCTGATAGTTCAGAAATGATCTGAATGTAGATTTACAGTCTACACATACAGCTGGCTAAGTGAGATCACTTTCACAGTTCTGCATGTATTCCATCGGCTCCCCATTAATTACTGAACTCTTAAAACTGGTATTGTAACATTAAAAAAAATCTCTTACATTCTAAGAGACAAACTTTTGCTGAACCTCACAGCCAGAGTGAATCATACACCTTGAAGTTACTTAAGATTTAAGACTGCTAACCACCTATGTATTCAAACTGTTAGCTTAACCTGACTTTAAGAGAACAATGTAACAATATCAGTTGCCTTGGATATCCCATATGATCAACTTTTACAACTTAAGCTAATGCATAGCTGCAATCTTATGTACTCTTCCATGTCCCAGATCCCGTAATACATGTGTATCATTTGCTGAAAGCAAATACAGAAGTTGAAAGCAACTTCCTAGAATCTACCATAAATGTTGAAATCAATCATTTAGTGGTATTGGTTGATAAAAAATGATGCTTGCTATTGAAATCAACCATTTATGGATACTGGTTGATAAACAATAATGTTTACTATTTTAATCAACCATTTATAAGTATTGGTTGATAAGCAATGATGTTTGCTATTGAAATCAACCATTTATGGGTATTAATTGATAAACAATGATGTTTGCTGTCTGGGTCATTTGGAATCCAATGGAGCCAGTGATTTAATCCCTTGTAAAACTCTGTTAAATATTTCTGTAAAGTATCCCATTTCTTCCCCATGTGATATTTTCTGTTCTGTTCAATAAATGCAGAGTGAAAAAAAAAGAGTCAAAATGAAACCAAAGGGTTATGAGATGAGTGGAAATAAAATAGTCCATTAATGTTATTTTTCTTCTGTCCAATATCAAATGACTGTTCTGATATAAGACAGAGATTTTGGATTTTTCTTTAACAAGCGTGTTTGGGGACAGAGAAGGAGAGAGCCATTCTCCAGTTCTAAAGACAGTTTTAATTTTTAATTGGATTGAGACCACAAAAAAAACCATTTGCCCTTTATCTTTATACAGAGCAGCAAAAACAAGCATTTGGGAGGATTTATGAAATTTTATCCTGTTGGAGGTAGACTAAATGATTAGGCCAATTTATTCTTTTTCTTAGATATTTTCTCTTGATGATTTGTCCTTCTTCTTCAGACTTTTTCATTTGTCCAGTGATCTCAATATTCCTTTAATTGGGTGCTTTTATTCTCCTCAAAAGACAAAAAGAAAACCATGTCCCAAACCTGATTTGGGGGAATTCCCTTTTCTTTCTTTCTTTTTTTTTTTTAAATAACTGATCTAAGGAGAAACATTTGTTAGTCTTGTAAATTAGTTTGAACTGTATGACCAAATTGTTAGATGAACTATCGCCTCTCATTAATGAGGAGGTCTCTCCTGTTTGAATCTAATCTTTACCAATCTTAATGGTATCCATAGCTTCATTTCTTCTGTAGAAGCAAGAGCAAAATCTCCTCCCCACATAACACATATTCTGGTTTCCATTCTAATATCAACAGATCTTTAAAGTATACAGGCTGATTTTATTCAACAGCTTTGTCTAATATCCAGTGTCTCTCTGTGCCCATTGTTCCTATTTCATTAGCATTAAAAATTTTAAAGTTAATAAATCACTATATAATCTATCTCTAGGGGCTTTATTGCTCCTTTTTGTTTATTAATCATGTCTTATAAAGTGTAATTAGATTATTATATAATGGCTTGTCCTGGAGGATTGTGTGTTATACCTGTAATATTCTTTATGTCAAAATATACAAAAAAGAATTTTATTTTACTAGAGACATATGCTGGAACTTTGTCTGTCTTAACTTGTAAAGGTATCTGTGGTGGTATTGTGTTCCCCGAAATATTGTGCACGCTAATAAACAGTTTAGCTGAGATCCATTTAGATAAGGACTCAGAGGCTTCCATTCTGAGGAAACAGGATCAGCTGAGTAACTGGTGAGGTGAAGTAGCTGTGGCTTGTTCTGCTTCTCTGATCTTTCAGCATTCACCCCAAAAACTGGCCTCAGGTTTGATCTTATTAATAAGAAATTTAAGATTCCTACTACAGATATCTCTGTAAAGTCCATAACTTCTAATAAATATGTAATTACAGAACCAGCCTTTTCAAAACTTAAAGCAGTTGCCCATTGAAATCCTGAATATGTACCTATTTGATTATACAAAGAACAAGTAGGAAATTTCCTTACAATTTCCTTTGCTTGTTACCAAGTGATGGAAAGAAATCTTTCCTTAATCCTTTGTTATTGACATGGTATTTCTTATGAATCTCTGATGCTTATAGCTCATTTCCTATTAATAGCTAATAAATTCCATCATTGCCTTGTGCCAGAGGGCCTGGTAAACCCATATGACATCTGATATGTGTTATATACAATGGATGATTTCTATTTCTGATTACTTGTTGTAATTGAATAAATAATAAAGTTAATTCTGAATCATCTGAAATAAGTTCAGTAGTTTCAATATGTAAAACAATTCTTTCTGCATGTTGAGAGTCAGTGACTTAAGAGGTTCTAGAAAATCTAATAATATTATGAGAATAGCACATAATTCTGTTTTTTTAATTTAATAAGGGTTTGAGCCACTTCTCCTATTTTTTTCCTGATTTATAACCTGACTTTGCTGATTTATTTGCACCTAATAGAGTGTAGGGGCTCCCGAAATTGGTGTTCCTTTTATTATGTGAGGAAAAATCCAATTAGTTCTTTTTTATAAACTGATGTCTCTTGCTTTTGGAATATTGCTAATATGTCCCAGGAAACTATTGGAAGCTCTTATCTAATGTTCATGCTGTGGATCCAAACAATCCACATGTACATCTTATAATTTCTTTTCTACCAGGGCCAATTCTCTCACAGCTTCAGCTGATAATTTTCCTGGACTATTTACACCTTTATCACCTTATACATTATTTTAAATAAATCATTTAGCTTTTTGAATAGTTAATCCAATTGTGGGATATATCCAGTTAATATCTCCCAGTAATTTTTGAAAATCATTAAGTTTGTAATTGATCTCTCCTGATATATACCTTCTGTTGTCAAATTTTCTGTGAACCTATTTCATATACTAATTAATAAAATCTCCTCTTTCTATTTTTTAGCAATTTGTAGGCCCCAACAAGAGAAAATTTTCACTACTTCATCAATCATTTTTTTCTAAGGTATCTGGGTATGAATCAGCCAAAAAGATACTGTCCATAAAAAATGGTAAATTATAGATTAGGCACATTGTTTATGGATTATTTCTAATGGTGGTTATCAAACTATTAACACAAGGTGGGGCTGTGTATCATTCCTTGTGGAAGAACTTTCCAATGGTACCTTTCAACAAGCTGGGACTTATTAAAAGTAGGCACTGTGAAGGCAAATTTTTCTCTATTCTGTTCTTGTAAAGGTTTAGTAAAAAAAAAGCAGTCTTTTAAATCAATCACTATAATAGGCCATTTAGGTAATAAAAAAGACAAGGGAATTCCAGGATGTAAAGAACCCATTGGCTGAATCACATTATTTATAGATCTCAGCTCTGTTACCATTCTTCATTTTCCAGATTTCTTTTTAATGACAAATATAGAAGAATTCTAAGGACTGGTTAATTTTTTAATATGTTGAGCATTTAGCTACTCCTGTACAGCTGTTTTAGGACCTATAATTTTTCTGATGTCAAAGGCCATTGTTTTATCCACACAGGTTTGTCAATGAATCATTTTAAAGGTAGGGCTGTTATTACATTTGAAAGACCAACAGCTGTTGTGCCCTGCTTATGTACAACCTGAACAGTATATGACTGTTCTTGATAATATTTTTAATTTTTCTCAGAAGTATTCTTTATTTTATGGTTTATTTCTAAGACTGGGGGAATGTTAATCTGTGTTTTTAATTGCTACAACAAATCATATTCCCATAAATTCATTGCTATGTCAGCCACATATGACTTTAATTTTCCCATTAGTCCCTCTGGCCCTAAACACTCAACCCATCTTGTACTTTGTTTTACCAGAGATAAAGTCTCTCTCTCTCTCTTTTTTTTTTATTTACTGATTCCTTGTACAAATCGCATCATGCATCCCAATCCAGCCTGTCTCCCTGTCCTTCTGTATCTGCCTTCCACCCTTGCTACCTCCCCCCCCCAAGCAAAACAAAATTTAAAAGGAAAATTAAAAAAAAACACATAAAACAATAAACCAAACAAAACAAAACAGAAAAGTAAGCAAACAAAACAAAAACAAAACTCAACTAAAAAAGGAGGGGGAGAACCACATTGTGGTACATACATTCTGTAGTAGGATCTGTTGTGTCACACAGTTCACCCTTTAGTCCTTTCCTCCTTACTTGCGAGTGTTCATTGCTGTGAGTCATTGCTCTGGTTCAAGGCCTCTGGCTCCTACTAGTGATAATGGGCTCTCCCTGGGACTCCTCTTGGATCTGTTGTTGTTCTACTGTGTTGTGGGGATCCTGCAGTTTGAGATTTGTAGGTTTGTCCCCTTCACATGCTCCAACAGTTCATAGATGTGATGGATATTGGGATGGGCCAACTCATAGCCTTGGTTCTGGGCCTGGGTGTTAGTTGGGATGGACAACCCAACAGATTTCTCCAATTGTCACCACCTAGGCCAAGTCTCTAGCACTTCCCCAGCCAGGCTACCCAGTGCAGCCTGAGACAGGAAGCAGAGCCAGTTCTCTTTCTCTCAGGCCCTCGGATCCAGCCCACTCACACCCACACTCACACCACCAGGGCCAGCTCCACTGTCTTGCCCAGGCAAGGGGAAGGGCCCTCTATCTTGGTTACTATGGGGGGCATGTGAGGGTAAGGCAGGGTCAGCTCTCCTGGTCTCATGACCTCAGGGCTGGCTCACAGGCATCCCCATCAACAAGGTGTGCTCCAGTGTTCTGCCCTGGCAGGGTTCAGTTTTCATTCTCCTGTGTGTGTGTGCTACAGCTAGTTACGGGCAGAGCTAGATCTCCCACTCCCATGACTCTGGGAACAACTATCTAGAATATCTCAGATGGCAAGGGGTAGAAAAGGGAGGAATTCTTTTCCCCACCTATGCTACCACATGGCAGATGGGGGTGGGTACGGCCAGCTCTGCTGTTCTCATGCCCTCGGTGCTGGCTCACCTGCATCCCCAACAACAGGGTTAGCTCTAGTGTGCTTCCCAGATGAGGTGCATGCCATTAGTGAGGGGTAAGGGCATCTTTTCTGATTGTGGGAGCCAAATCTCCTTCTGCAGTATCTATCAATGGGCAGGGCCAGTTATGCCAGGGCCAGTAAGGGGCTTGGGGAGGCCCTTTGGATTTCAACACATTTGGTTCCTATGAACCCCCCATGGTAGTACAGGCCATGGGCATCAACACAGACCCCATCTGCAGCAGGACCATAGACCTAGACACCTAGACATGGTCCTTGGTAGCAGTTGAGGCCCTGGCATCATCATGGCCCTGATGGCAGCACAGGCCACCCAGATCAGTATGGACCTGGCAGCAGCATGGCCCTTGGACACCAATATGGTCTTGGGTGGCTGACCAGATCCTCAGAATCCACATGATCCTTGGAGGTAAGGGGGTCGTGGACATTGACTCTAATGCTTGCTGCTGTAGAGCCACAGACCCAGACAGCAGCCTCTGCCTGGACAACACCATAGCCCCAGGTGACAGAAATGCATGCCACTCAGATCAGCATAGTTCCAGTGGCAGCATGGCCCCTGGACACCCACATGACCATGCTACAAGGCTGGCAGGGGCAGGTCTCAACCAAGTGCTTCCTCATGCCTATGGTGCCAGGGAGTCAGATACCATTGTGGTGAGTAGGTACAGCGTGGGGAGGTGGAAGACAGAGAGAGATGCGGTGGTTCATGGACTAGGGAGAGAGGCAGATCTGAAGAAGTAAGGGAGTTATGGAATAGGCTAATGTGAATGGCCTGCTAACTACCTGCATCCAGGGTCATTTCCAGGCCTGGGCTATTGCCAAGAGCCAGTTTTGGCCTGAGGAGAGGTGATGCCTGTGGCTCCCATCACCACTGAGGGCTGTGCAAAGGCCTGTGGTTTGGGCCACTAGGAGCCAGGCTGGTGTCCTAGGGTCATGCTGCCCTGGGGGCAATGTTGATCTGAGTGGCCTGTAGTGCTTGCTACCTGGGGTCATGATGATATCTGGGTCCAGGATGCTGCTAAGGACCATGCCTGGGTCCCTGGTCTAATCATACCTAGGGTCTGTGTTGATGTCCAGTGTTCCATGGTGCAACCTGGGGTCACATGGATGCCCAGGGTCTGGTCCACAACCTATGACCATGTTGGTGTCTGAGGACTGAACCACAGCCAGGGACATGCTGAGTTGAAGGGCTGGCACTTTCATCACCTGAGGCCATTATGTTGTCTCAGCCAGAGCTGCTGCTGAGGGCTATGTATGGGTCTGTGGCCCTATAGCAGCCAGGGTCTGGTTTGATGTCCATGGCTCCTGATACCATTGAAGGTCATGGCAATACCAGAGTTCTGATTAGCCACCTGGGGCCACATTGGTTTCCAAGGGTCATGCTGCTGCAGGGGTCATGCTGAACCAGGTGACATGTGCTGCCACCTGAGGTCATGGTGACATCTGAGCCTGGGCTGTGGCTTAGGACCTTGTCTGGTTCCCTGGCCCTGCCACAGTCAGGGTCTGTGTTGGTGCTTATGGCCCATATTACCACTGGAGGTGACAGAAATGCCTGGGGTCTAGTTTACAATTGCAAACCTTTGTAAGGCTTGTTTCTTATCAGTCAAATTTTTCTGTTTGGTACAGTTATCAAATCCCTCTTTAAGGATAAAATAAGAATTAATAAACTGATAGTAATTGCAACCGGCATTATGTCAATCCCAGATAAGTCTGTTATCCCTTCCTTTACTTTTTCCATTTTCACACCATCCATAGTAGCGCTCTATAAAGTCTCAACTCCTTGCATTATGATATTTCCCTCTCTCAACACAGGAAAGATTTTCCTCTTTAATATTATTTAATTCTCTCCTTAAGAATTTCCCAGATGTCTCACCAAACCTGGTGACTTTTCAATTTGTCTGCAGCAGTGACATCAGCTGCAAGCTCAGGGTCCCTTCACCAACTCCTGAGTGTGAGCCCACCCTCTGGAGACCCTGTGAGGAGTCCCTGCAAGTGGCATTGGCAGCTGGAGCAGAGCCTCAGGAGAGCAGCTGCCAACTGCAATGGTGATGACTGGCATGGCTTCTTGGTTCATGTGGTCATGCCCAACACTGGGCAGCAGATGTTGATTTTCCATTAGCTTAGTGGCTGCACCTGAATTTACTGATATATTAACTACCACCTGTGATCCTGTGGCCCTGCAGTCAACATCCTGCCATTCAGTCCTGAGCCTGGCAGGGCTTCTGATGCCACCGGTACTGGCTCTGCTGCTGCCACCACCAAGTGTAACTTTTAATTAAGTCTCTATCTTTCTGCTTACCAATAAAGACACAGGAGTCAGATGCTGGGATGAAAACTTGTTAGCTCAGCAAGACAGAGAAGCAACCAGCTGACCTTCTTTTTCATCTGAAGACTCAGCAAAAGAAGTGTCTCTCCAGATGTCCAAAACCAAAAAGACAATGAAATTCCAAGTCCCTCCCTTCTCCTTCCTGTGTGTCTCACTATCCATCTTCCTGCTTCCTCTGTAGTCTCTATGGCTAATTCCTGTCAACTAGTTGTAGTTCTGAACCCTGATCCAAGGTTGATTTTATTAACACAGTCTCAGGTTTCACAGTGCAATCAAATATCCTACCACAAATAATGGTTCTAATATATGTTTATATTTATTAAATAAGTCCCACTTATCTGTATGTATGGTCCTATTTTATTTTCTAGTATGTTTAATTTTTTACACCAAGGTTAACATATAAGACTGAAATATAACTTTCTCTAGAATATTTTTAAAGTTCTGATTATCAATAAAATCATATTTTAAAAATAAATTTTTGAGTGTTTCATTCTACCATATATAGAGCGATACAACCCACCAAACAGGAATTTTTCTAGGATTTAAGAGTTGAGAATTCCTTACAGCTGACATTATTTATTCGATGTTTGCTCTTAATTTTCATTACTTTATACTTAAATGTTATTGTATTTCATTAGTCTCACTTCAATAAGTTATATTTATCAATTTACCAAAAAGAGATTACTAATTCTCTTCAAACAGGCTTTTGAATCAGTTTAAAATTTCTTTCCTTAGCTTGGCTCTTTTACCCCAATAATTTTCTTACATTGATTACTACACATAATTTTTATTGAGTATACTAGTCAACTGCTTATGTTTTATTATTATGAATTACAAATTATGATTTAATTACAAACACCAGTTATTATCTGATATTCCCAACATGCTGTCTTTCTCATTTCATTCTTTGAATGTCTTTGTCCCACCATGTTTTCCCAGTTTTACATGGCTGAAACTCGCTTCAACATCTTTCCCTAAATCTTTTGTTTTTTTATTGAAGTGTATGTTCTTTGTAGTTCCCAGAGCTAAATAAACTGAGTCACATAAAAGAATGTTACTATTTTCATACAGTTGAGTTTTTGTGACATAAATGTACATGATGAATTTTTCTCTTTCTATCTGGAAATAAGTCTAAGGACTTGGTGATGTAGTATTTTCAAATTCAGTGTTTTGAAATAATTTTAAGTGTCATACCCATATTTGCCTAAACTTTATTAGTGTTTTATAATTTTTAGATAGAAAATTACTCTGTATTTTCTAATGATTCAGAATTACTTCAGTGGTTTTTTTTTTTTTTTCATTTTATGCCACTATTGTCTTCATTGATTCTGTGTGAAGTATTACTTTGTGACTTTTAAGTAATTCATTTTACTGAAGATTATGTATACTATATTTGGAGATATGAAATATCACATAAGTTGTGTGTGGGAGTGTGTGTGCTTATATATAGAGAGAGATATAAGATATATCATGGGATATATGGCATTGTTTTCACCATTCTGTATTGGTCTTGTCCTAATCATTTTTAGATAGCAATCATTTTAAAGAATAGGTTATCAAAGCTTTCAGCTAATGGTAACCCATTCGTTGCTTTTTTTGTCTGATTTTTGAATATTTTACTGAAAGCTATAATTTGCTTTTTGAACTCATGACTTTTGTCAAATCTATTTTGTTTTATTCATTCTTTACTTTATTGTTTGTCATGATTCTGCCTTTGTTGGATTTATTCCTCACATTCATCTCATTTTGTTCCATTTTATTTTGTTTGGCTTTCTTTGGGTCACTTGTGTTAAGTAGATTTTCATTTTACATGTCGTATTTGGTATTTTTCCCACCAAGAGAATTGGTTATGTTTTTGCAAAAAGGGAGTGAGCTGATCACAGCTCCAAATACTCATGAAAAATTATATTTGCTTCAGGTATATGTTAAATTTCTTTTAATGGCTGTAGTATATCCATCATTTTTATCTTTATATATATTTTAATTCCCACAATCTGCTTTCTGCTTTATCTTACAGTGAACAACCACTGTTTTCTATTTGCTTGAAAAGATCATTGTCCTGGATCAGACTTGCTATACAGATAGGGTGAACATTACAGGAACTGACAGGCTGTACCATACTGGACATGCACACAAGATTCAGGTTCTTGTTTTGAATTACTGAAAAGTTTTCTGTAACATACATAAGTCTTATATAGTAGTACAATTCTGTCCATGTTTCAGTTTATTTAACTATGAATACTACAGAATAAACAAGAGTACACACATCCAGATCCAGCTACTTCCTAAGGCTTTGAACCAATTCTAAGATTTGAGCTTCACCCACTAGCACCACAGGGTCTCTCAAGCTATTTTCCCATTCTCTTGGTCTAATTCTTTGAGAGTTTTATCGTGAGACATGTGAGCCATTCAGTGAGTTCAGCTATGTTAGCCGAATACACTCAGGAAGAAGGATAGCCGAGAACCACCTACGTACTGTACCAGAGGCATTGTATGAGACTGCAAGTCATCATTCTCTAAAGCAGCCTACATTTTTATAACGTAGCTATTATGGTGGAAGGTTTGGAGTCATGAATTAATGACTGGAATGTAAAACTACTGTGGCCATTAAAACTGACTGACTACCTGATGGGATTGAGGAGCTCTTAGATTATTAAGGCTGTCTGCAAGGGTGTCTATGGGAGTGTTTATAAAGAGGATTGATAAGGAGGAAAGACCAACCCTCAAGGGTGGTAGCTCCACTACCTATCAACCTCCCGCTAACATGAAGAATAAAACCTTGGAAATTTAACAGAATAATCCTTTCTGGACTTGGTCAAGGTAGGAATTTTATCACAATGTTCTGAAGTCTGAGCAAGACAGCACTGAACATTACTTCATACTATTATGTTAATAGGTATTGGCCCCATTTTAATGAAACATTTAAAAATGGGAACACATATGACTAATAATCTACTGTTATCTGGGATGGCCTTACTGACAAATCTTTCACATACCTAATTCATGCCATTATTTTCTACTTTCCATAATATAAGATACTTGTTAGAACATTTTAAAATTTCTCTACAAAATGTTAGTCAAACACTTTCTAATACTGAGAAATAGTACCAAGCCATGTGACAAAGCATAGATAAGAAATATGGGTTAATTTAAGTGTAAGAGTTAGCAAGTAATAAGCCTGAGCTATGGGTCAAGCATTTGTAGTTAATAATAAGCCTCTGCATTGGTTATTTGGGAACTAGCAAATGGGATAGAAACTTCCATCTACATCACCTGTCTTGCCTAACAATAAATTCTAATTTCACAGAAATGTCAAAGGGGCATAGACATTACACACTAATGATGTTTGGTGAATATTTTAAAGAAATCTCAAGATTATAGATATCTTTTGTCTTACATTTTATTGGAACTATTTTGGCCTGATGTGCCACTGTATATAATATTCTCCATCACTTAGTAACTACTTAGGCACTGTGGTGTTCACATTCATAACTGGAAAAGTGTTTGAGACCATAGCTGAACATTTCATGAGACAGAAACTGAAAATAAAAACAACTTAGATTAGGTAACAACCATGAAATTCATCATCTATGTTAGGTAACATCATTCCTGAAAGTTAAAAGTAAATACAAAATAAATGTTGACATAAAATAGCAGTTTATAAAAATCACATGAAAGGTGTGCCATAGAAAGTGCAGCACAGATTACAAAATATCCGGGTTAGGAATCTAAGAAAGAGAATTCTAAAATGCAGTCTAACATAGCATTCACGGGGATGCTGGAGATGTGAGCTCAGAATTCTTCCAGCTAAAAAGTACACAGAAAGCAAAATGCAATTCTATGACCCCACTCATAGCATCCAGGGCTGGCATTGGGTTAGAGCTGAAAATGTCACAGGATCACAGATGCTTTTTTGATATTGTCCCCAGAGTGGGGTCATAACAGCTCCAGTCAAGCATGGCAGTGTACTGTGATCTTTGTTGTAAGTGTAGATGACTTACTTTTGTGACACAAATCAGTTAGATCTCTCAAAAGCCAAGAAAGCTGATAGTTCCTGAGAAAGATGATTTCAGCCAAGAAATTCATTCTTCCTTCACAGTGAGTCAAAATGCGCTCACAGACAGGAACTCAATTTTGTAATGCCCTTTTGTGGATTGTCACGTTCAAGAGAGTGGCTTTTGTTATGCTGAACATGTGTTACATGTAGAAAGGAGCTGTGAAAATATCTTGCTAAGATAAAAGTTTGGAAATTTAATAATAACCTGAATGTCCTATCATAGTATCTATTTCTTGATATTATCAAATATTAAGATGTTTTCAATCTTCAACCAGATCCAAAGTATCAGTTCAGTGGGCAGGTTTCCAAGCTATTTAAATGAAGAAGTTAACTTCACAGTATGTGTCTGTGATTTCATTTTTGGTGGTTTGCCACTTATCTTTCTTCAGATATCTTTGTCACCATAAATCTTTCAAGACACATAAACTCACTTTTTAAAGTATCTCTGTAAAGCAGGAGATATAAGTCAGTTGGAAAAGTACTAATTTAGCATGCACAAAGCCCTAGGTTTGACCTCCTGGTCCTAGTCAACTGACTTTGTGGTACATACCTGTAACACAGCACTGATGAGGTGGAGCCAGGGAAATGAGAAATTTGAGAATATTTTCAGCCTACATAGAATGTTTGTGGCCATCTAGGTACATTAGACACTAAGTAAATAAAAAATAGTGTAATCTGTATGTTTACATACATACAAACATACATAATACACATACATACATGCTTGTGCATGTGCCTATGTGTCAGTGTGGGCTCATGTGTGTCTGTGTGAGCTCATGTGTGTATGTATCCATCTACAATCTACCTGTCACCTATAAGAATACCATCTATTGATCATCATATTCAAATATCTATCTGTTTTTTTTTTTTTCCTTTTCTTGTCTTCTATAAGAATCTAAGGCTAGAAGTCAGCCTGGTTGACAAGTCTTCCCAGTTTGGGATTTGCTTCTGATCATGTTTTATAAGCCTATTTCCCCAACTGCAGTCCTAAATCTTAGTGTTGTACATGAATATTGTTCTCCAGCAGTTCTCAACCTGTGGGTCATGAGCCCTTTGAGGGGTCAGACGATCCCTTCACAGGGGGTGCATATCAGATATCCTGCAAATCAGATATTTGCATTATAATTCTCAACAGTAGCAAAATTACAGCTATGAAGTAGCAATGAAATAAATTTATGGTTAGGGGTTCACTACAACATGAGGGCCCCAGCACTGGATTACTTGACCCCAGCACTGGGTATGTTGAGAACCACTGACCTACTGGAACGTTTGACTGGAAGCAAAGGACCCTATTCACCACAACAGTCTCAGCAAGAATGTGGGGTAGCCATCCTGGGAATAAGGCCTCTACCTACATCTCTCAGTTGGCATGACTAATTGAATGCTGTAAAGATGCAGTGTGCAGGAACTAGCATGGGAAGGTGGGAAGAATGGAAAACCCATTTTACAAAGGATTCAAAAATCTTGATTCTAGAGTTAGGTCACCATATCCAGAGACTGCCTGGCTCTGCCAACTTGCAATTTTTACTTATTATACTAAAACTCCTTTTTACATTTCTAATCAAAAGGAAACTTAGCTAGTCAAACTCATGATTATTGCAGGGTTTTAGTGAAGATTGAGCAACATTTAAAAAAAGAAAATCTTTAGCACATAAAATTGATCCTTAACAGAAAATGTACTAATCATAATTCAAATAGAAATGCATTGCCCTCAAATATCTAATCTAAATAAGAAAAAAAATCATGAATTAGTATAACTTCTTTTAATAAGCTGTTGCAGAGTAAATAAGCCCATTATCTGGAATTGTATTTCTCAAATTAATAGACTTCTTTATGATATCATCATCTATTCTTGATAACTTTATAAAGAAATGAGATTTTTCATTGCCATGATAGAACACATTTGTTGCTTTCAAAGCCAGTACGGCACATACTAGCTGCCGAACTGCGCTACCAGCTGAACATTTAGCCTACTTGGACCATAGCACAGCTGTAGTCATTTCTTTATGCATCAATGGCAGTGTCTACAAAATCACTTCCTTCGGCAGCTGATTTTGAGTAGAACATACCTTATTCATCATCCTCAGTTCAAGGCCTTTCCTTTAAAATGAATTTATAGTTTCATGAGTTAGAGAGGTTTATAAACAGGTCCTTCCCTTCAGAGTATTTTTTTTTAACTAAGGGAGTAAGTTTTTCCCAATGAAGAAAGTAAAGTTCCTCTTTATCAACTCCATATGCTTTGGTCCTTGCATACTCCTTGTCCACAAACTTAAACTTGCTCATGCAACTATCCTTAATGAACTACATTCTTTAAATGTGTTATCCCATGTGCTTTGCATGGCTCCAGGGATGGACCTGACTGGGGCAGCAAAGGAATAAAGACAACTCAAATACACACAGACACACACAGAAAAAGAAAAGCTGGATGTGGATGGACACTCCAGCCCGGCTAGCTCAGTCAATAGAGCATGAGACTCTTAATCAAAATGTCGTGGGTTCATGCCCCACATTGGGCACCAGATATTGGTAAGATTATTATGGCCACTCCACGTAGTTTTAAAAAAGATTTATTTTGTGGGTAACTTACAAAAAAGGGAAAGGTAGGTTGTGGGGTCTGGGGAAGGTGTATCGCAATCCAGTGGTGTTCTCTGGAGCTCTGCTAGGTCCACCTCCACCATTCAGGGTCCCGGAACAGAGAGCGCTCACCCATCCAGGTCTCAGGTCTCCAGATGCCTCCCCTGGCCCCGCCTCGTAGGTGTGACAGTTGCCAGAGTCTCAATGGGGGTTGGAACTTCCAGATCCAAGCTGGAATGGCTACCCACTACAGGTGTGTTTGTCATATAAAGTTGAGCACAGAGGTGGATTATTGCAAGCAGCTCAACAAGGAGATGGGGTTATTACATACAGATAAAAAAGGAAGCAGGGTTTTGAGCACCCAGCTGGATCAAACAGACAGGCTTAGCTAATCTTGGAAGGATCATTCTGTGTAAGGAAGCAGTCTTTAGACTGTAGAACCCGCGAGAAGAAAGCTATAGTGAACATATTCCCCACAAACTATTAACATCTGCACGCTAACCACAAGGAAAGGTTTTGTTGTTTTCCCATGGGTTAGAGGCTATGGCCCTAGACATGACCAAGCCTGTGTCAAATACACACATTCACTTTGTATTTCACTCACTCAGGACTTGCTACAATTTTACTTATTCGATCTCACAGTGGAACTGCATCGGAGAATTGAGAATTAGCCAAGCCATAGGCTGAATGCTATGCGGTCTTGACATTTTCACAGTTAATGTAATCTATCCATTACTTTTTTTTCCATTTAGCCTCATTCAAGTTCTCAGTGCACATAATGCAGTCAGGTGCTTTACCAGAATATAGCATGGATGGCCTGCAGATGAGTCCTTGAAAGAGTTCTTGTTTCCCTCTGAAATATCATGAGTTGGGCATCTTCCATATTTAGTAAACTTTTTGTTGTTCTGATAAAGCACCATAATAAAGGCAAGTTGGGAAAGACAAAGTTTTGTGGCTTCTGGTTCCCTATGAAGAGTGCTTAATGGTGGTAAAGGTATGGCAGCAGGCAGCTGGAACAGGAATTGGAGAGATCGCATCCTCAACCACAAGCACAAAGCACAGAGAGGAAACTGGAGGTAGTGCAAAGATGTGATCTCTCAAACTCCATCCCCAGCCCTTTTCTTCTAGCAAGTCTGTCCCATCACTCCACAGTCAAGCTTTCCAACTTATGGCGCATGTTTCTCATTCAAACAACTATATCCCTTCTTCTTCTCTCTCTTAGCAGCATTATCTTCTAGCTCCCAGAAGGATGCACCCTACAAGCTCTGTGTAAAGTATTCAAGGAGTTTTCTACCACAGAGTTCCAAACTCATGGAGGTAATGGAGACAGGAGCTGGGGGCAGCAGGTCACTTAGCATCCATACCCAGGAAACAGAAATAAATGCTGAAGTTTGGTTTTCTTTCTCTTTTTATTTAACCCAGGATCCCAGCCAAAGGAACAATGCCACATACAATTATGGTGAGTCTTTCCACTATGATTAATAGAATCCAGATAATCCTTCAAAGACTTATTGCCTAGGCAATTCTAGACCCTGTCAAACTGGCAATCATGATGAAATTTTACAGTACAACATGAATTTCATTTTACTGAAAGTATTCTAGAAAGTTAAGTGAATTCTCTCCAATGGTATGTGTCCTGCTCAAATCCAATGTAATTACTGGACCATGTACATACATTTCTTTATGGGAAAAAAGGTTAATATAATTCTTAACACACAATATTAAAGGAAAAAAATCATTACATGACAACTGCAGAAGTCAGCAAATACCCACTTTCCAATTCTCTAGCATCATAATTAAATCACTGGTGTATCTTTTCTTGGGATATATTTATGAAATTCAATGTTTTCATAATAAAGAAAGTAAAATTACCATTTGTAGTTCCTTTTAACAAAAACAACCCAAACAAAATGTATAATTCAAACTAGCATCACATTAAGATTATATTGAGATTTTAAAATTGGACATCTTATAATAAAATAGAGCTTATATAGAATGTAATATGAGGAAGGAATAGACTCAATAAACAATTTCTCTTCATTTATTCTATTCTTTCTCTTCCCTGCCTGAACCCTGTGTATATGTATCAAAGCTGAGTTGAAAAATGCATTCCTCAGCATATACTGTTAAAGGCCACAGTGTATCCTATTGTGAAATGTTCTCCAACTGACAAAAATGAAGTATATTCCAAACATTTACTTTGTTTGAGGTGAAAAATAGCTCGGGTTTCCTAGGACATTTCATGAAATGTCATTTCTAGAGTGATGTGTCAATTTCTTCAGAGAAAAGGAATCAGATGATAAAATGGGAAATGCCTTCTCAGTAGTTTTGTTCAGCAAGTAAGGATTATTTTTACAACTTTAGTACAAACAAAACACAAGAGGGTAGAGGTGCTTAAAAAGACTGTACAATGACTGCACTGAGTCTGGATGCAGGTAAACAGGAGAAAGAAATGAGTGTGCAAGAATTGTGGCCTGCTCTGCAGACCACAAAATTTAAATGTGTTTTCAAAATGACTCTGGAAAAAATGCAACAGTTGAAGTGTGGAATTGTTATCCCTTTCATTTGAAAGTTATACCTAAGTGAAAGGCATACAGTTGAAGAAGTACAAACATTTAATTGTCATAGTGGCCAAATTAATAAGCAAGCACCAATCCAGAGAGACAGCCAATGTATGCAATGGCTTGCTATTAGCTCTGACCCCAGGCAACTTTATTTATTAACATACAAATAAAATCACATTTCAGTAAGAATAATATATCACCATATTTCCCCTTTTCTATTTTAATAAAAAGAAAAAAGGAAAAAAGGTTATAACTAACATAAGAAAAACTATATACAAAAGTACAATAACTGTATACCATATATACAAATAATAAATACCTAAACAATGTCTGGTCTATTTGTATTTGACAAATTCAGAGGAAATAATTCCATTATCTATCCTATTTTGGTAAGTCCAAAATGTACCTAATTCACTTTCTATCGTAACTAATCTTCAACTATAACTAACCAGCATGGTGTGTTGGCCTCATGTACTTGCCATATAAAGTGTATTTTCATGTTTTATTTTTTCCTATTAGTGTTTGATGTGCATTTTAATAATCTGTTTAAATAATTCTACTGCTGTGAGATGGTCTGTATGTCTAATTGCTCTGATTGGTCAAAAAATAAAACACTGATTGGCCAGTGGCCAGGCAGGAAGTATAGGCGGGACTAACAGAAAGGAGAATTGAGAGAACTGGAAGGCGGAGGGAGACACTGCCAGCCGCCGCCATGACAAGCAGCATGTGAAGATGCCAGTAAGCCAGGAGCAACTGAAGTGTTTTTCCTAAAATGAATATTTTTTTATCACTTTAAGGAATGTTTCTTCACTATTACAATTCTATGATAATTTCAAAACATAGAAACAGATCTTCAGTACCAGATCTCAGTGGAATCTTTTTGAATTTACCTTTGTTAATAATTGTATGACTCTCTCTCTCTCTCTCTCTCTCTCTCTCTCTCTCTCTCTCTCTCTCTCTCTCTCTCTCTCTCTCTTTCTGTGTGTGTGTGTGTGTGTGTGTGTATGTGTGTGTTTGTCCCTGTCTTTATGCAGGTACACGCATGTGTAGGGACTGGACATCAGCATTGAGGTCTTCCACCATTGCTTGTCACCCTAGTTTCTGATTGGCTCGTTTTTTGGGTTGAGTGGTTAGGCAGCAAGCCCCCAGCACATTCTTCTTGCACTCCCTCATCACTGAGGTTATGGACACAAGCCACCACACCCAACTTTTATATAGGTCTACAGATCTAAATTCAAGGCCCTTGTATAGGAACAGCAAACACTTTACCCACTGAATCTATTTTAATACATTTCAAAAGATAATTATGCACATTGTATGACATTTAACTGCAATGAGGGGAAAACTCTATACTCAGCTGAAACTAAGTTTATTACTGTCCATGGACAATAACAATCAAAACAAAATTCATTATGTAGTATCCAGTGTCATAAGAACCCATGAGCACAAATACTAAAAGGTTTCCTAAAGTAGTTGAACAACTAGACTCAATATACATAAACTCAAAAGATATGTGTAGAATGCCTAAAGTAGTTCAGAATGCCTCAGAAACCAGTTCTGCATGCTTATACTAAAGTGTTGTTGTTCAATTGCCACTGCCAAGTAGGACACCAGTGCACCAACATTACTAAAATGATTATTGCACCAAGTAGTGCTGAGTATGTAAATCATCGAAAACTGCCTTTTATATCTAAGACAGGACATTAATGGCCTCACAGATTTGTAAATAATTTGTTTGTAAAACATACTCCTATATGACTTTACAACTCCCCAATTAAAAAAATGAATGCGTGCATACATCTACATAATAACTTTTTGCTTTCATGAACATTGTTTTCAAACATTGCAAGTGTTATTACAGCCTAATTTTCATTGGGAATGAAACAGAACAGGACAATAATGAGCATGAATGGACAACTGATGAAAAGATGAACACCAGCAACTCCAACAGAAAATATGTGGGCTGAGTGAAATCACACATGAATAAGTATAGGATATATGCATCAAGTAACAGTTAAAGCAAGGCAAATATGAAAGTCTAAATTTTTCTATACCTTGACTTGGTAACATTTAAGCCTATATGCTTGTGTTCGCATATGTGCTGAGTAGGTGAATGTTTTATGGCACCTTGACACATGTTAGGGTCATTTGGGAAGAGGCCTCAATACTATGCCTCCATAGTATTTTCCTGTAAGCAAATATTTAATGTGCTTTTTAAATTAATGATTGATGTAGGACAACCCAGCCTATTTTGGATGTTCCTATGATATATAAGAAAATAGGATGAGAAAGGTGTGGAAAGGAAGCCAGCAGCTAGTGTCCTTCCATGGTCTCTGCTTCAGTTTCTGCCTTCAGGTTCCTGCCTTGAATTCTTTCCTGACTTCTCTCAGTGAGGGACTATTACCTGGAAATGTAGGCAAAATTAAACCTTTCCTGCTCAAGTTGCTTTTGACCATGGTGTTTCATCATAACAATAGAAACTCTAATTAAGACGTATGTAGAAATATAATCCATGTTACAAAAGTTCAGAAAAGCATATTAGACATACATATTGACTTATTGACTGAGTGCTACAATGATTCAGTTTAAAATATTTAAATAATCTATTGAAATTGCCACAAGTGTTTTATATTCCACTTGAGTTCAAAAGATGTTAATAGTATACACTGGCTTAATTAGGTGCATGATTCATTGTTCATTTAATTAATTACATTGGATGGCTTTTCTCAAGCTGCTAGTTAAAGTAAACAAAGTTTCTATTATTTTATAGTTAATATAGGTAAATATATTTGAGATCTGATCCAAGTGGGTCTTTTGAATACTGCTTGAGGAAATACAGAAAGCCAGAAAAAAAAAGAAATCTCAAAAGTTGTCTATTTAAAAGTATAACTAACAACAGAAAAAGTGAGATACCAACTTCAGTCTAGTAATATAAACACACTGTTTTATGTATATTTACTAGTAAAGTGGATTTATAGGTTGCTATGGAAACAGGAGCAGCGTATGAAATACTGCCAATGTAGTTAACTAGAGCCTATGGGAAAATTAGCTATGTTTTCTCCCTTCCCCCCAAATGGCAACTTAGAGGAAGCTGAAACATACCAGTTAAGTTAGAAACCACTCTACTGTATGTCAGTGATTTCTAATTTCTATTAAGTGGACCACACAGGCCCATAGGAAGAGGCAATGTTAAAAGGTATGGCCTCGCTGACACAAGTGTGTCACTGGGGATTAGGCTTTGATGCTTCCTAAGCTGCTGATCCAGATGTGGACCTCACAGCTCCTACTCCAATACCATGTCTGACTGTATTCTACAATGCTTCCCACCATGAAGAGAATAGACTAAACCTCTGAAACTGTATCTAAATATTTTGCTTTAAAAGAGTTGCTGCGGTCATGGTGTCTTTTCCCAGCAATAAAACCCTAAGACAGAAACAAAGGGAAGTGTCTACATATTTTTCAGGCTGCCTTTTCACTTTCATACAAGGTATGATGTTTCTTTGTCTGCACTCTAATTTCCTGGTAGAAACAGGACTTTCTTCTCTCTCAGGCTGACCTATATAGAGTGCAGAAAAAAATCTGAAATGTGAAGAGTATCACTCTTATAATACTATCTCTGAAATATCTTCCTAAGGGAAAGCACTTTCACAGATATGTAATAGAACACAATTGACGACAGTGAAAAACTGAAAATCACCCAAACGTTCAAGAGCTGCTACTATCTGGTAGGAATCACAAGATTTCTATTCAATCAAAGATAGACATATTTGTATTGACAGTAAATTTTGCCTTTGGAAAAATATTTGAAGGATGAAATATACTTAAAATAAATTTTTGTGCGTATATTGCTGAGAATACAGAGTAATAAAGAGCTAATATATATAGAGAGAGAGATAAAGCAAAAAAAATGCATAGTATATACAAAGTTGTTTACACATTACACATACAACCGTCCAAGTTTGAGGACTGCAAACACGTCTAAGGGAAAACTGCAGAGTAAAGAATAAGACGTTTCTAAGCTTTTAAAGCAAAACCTGTACAAACTCATTTAAAAGGAAGCTCATTATTCTTCTATCAAAACAGAAATTGCTGATTTAAAGTTTTAAAGACAAGAACAGCTAGACAAGTGTACAAATCAAACACTTGAGAGGCATAGGCAGGAGACTTTCCACACATTTGAGCCAAACCTGCTCCTTCTAGTGAGTTCCAGGCCATCCTGGATTTCATAGTAAGACCATGTCTCAATTAAATAAAGAAATAAAATTCAAAAAGCTTTCGGCCTCATTATATAAAATAGAACTTGTCAAGAATTTTCACTTTCTTCTTAACAAAATGTTCCACTCTGCCAACTTCTCAATTATTTAAAAGAAGGATTTAATTTCCTTGCAATATTATGATTTAGAGTATTTTTGTAAAAAAAAAAATCATTGCAGAGATAATGAAAAAGTTTACAAACCTCTGCTTCTCAAGTGATTCTACAGTCAATAAATAATCACATGAACATACCAATAAAGAGTAACAATTAGTCTTCACATGGCCACATTAATGGAAACTAACAGTTTTATAATAAATGCTTCTTCCCTATCTCTTAAAAATGTTGAAAATCACTAGATAAACCACTTTTTTTAAAAAAAAAATTATGAATTCTGTTTCCTTACATCTGCCTGGAACCATTCTATTCTGACCACAGTGCCATTTATTGAGAACAATTTCTCTGCATTAAATAAAATAGACAACTCACCGGGCGGTGGTGGCTCATGCCTTTAATCCCAGCACTTGGGAGGCAGAGGCAGGCGGATCTCTGTGAGTTTGAGGCCAGCCTGGGCTACCAAGTGAGTTCCAGGAAAGGCGCAAAACTACACAGAGAAACCCTGTCTCGAAAAACAAAACAAAACAACAACAACAACAAAATAGACAACTCTACTTAGATAACTGTCTCATGTTATAAAAAATGCCTAGGTAAACAGGGAAGGTGGGGGGCTTTGGTTGACGTTGTCAATTGCTCATCTTTCAGCACCTCTTGGATGCTATAGAAAAGAAAGCAAAAAAAAATTCACACTTACAGTCCATGACCTCAAGGGAACTTGGCCTTGGAGGAACCTGCAAGATCAGCTTTATCAGTGATTAAGTCCTAGTAGTTTTCAGGAGCAACAGCAGGAACTCAACTAGTAGGAGGAGAACTAATGGTAATTAAAGCCAGATCGCTCCTTTAATCTTGTTTCTACCTGCATGAAAATATTCTGCAAAGTTGAGACAATAACGGTGCACTGTGATCCTAAGGAAGAATTTTTTTTTTTACTATAAACAAGGAAAGAAGGTTTAAATCAAAAGAGACATAAATAAACCCCCAAACAAAAGGATAGACAATCTTAACTAAATGTATATGCTTAAAACTCAATAAGCTTCAGAGATGATTAACCCTGACTATCAACATGATGGGATTTAGAATCAGGAAGGAAACATCTTTGGGCATATTTGTGAGGGGTTATCAGCATTAGGTTAATCGAGGTATGAAGACTCACCCTAAGTGTGGGTAGTACCATTTATGTGTAGGAATATCTACTTGACTAGAAAAATAAAGTGACTGAGGACAAAAATTTATTTCTCTCTGATTCCTGACTACCGATGAAATGTGACTGGTTGCCTGCTCTACAACCCTCTCCAAGATAAACCATATACCTTGGAACTGTCAATCAAAATAAACCTTTCCTTCCTTAAGTTACTTCTGTCCATATTGTCTTGTAACAATTAGACAAGTAACTAATACACTTATTTTACTTAGGTGTCTGCTTAATGGTAGAGAAGAGACCCACCAACAGATGGGTTTTTATAAAAGATAAATGTGATAGCATAATCTCAGAAAATATTTATAGAAGTTTCTTTCTACCTTCTGTTTTAATGTAAATTGTAACATCATAAAAATAAAATAGAAGAGAATTGGCTGGATTAACATTTGCTGAGAATTCGGTAGTCCTATATTAAAAATTAAACTATATCAAATTATATAAGTTCACATGCTTTACATTTTCAAGAACAAAAAATGTAATTTTGTCTGTGTGCCATGATTGGAAGAGGCCATTCTTACAGGATATCTCAGCAAAGCACAGTGGGGTGTTATTAAATACATCTTTCAAACCTTGAATTTTTTTCTCAATAGATTTGACTTATTTCTTATTCCATGACTTTAAGTATTTATTTTGCGTTGAGACTGAATTACAGACACTAGTGCTTAATTGCATCAACTTTCCAAATTCATCAGGCCCCTTCCAATACTAAATCTTCTGAAAAACTTGTCCACTTCTCCAGTTTGTACCTGAAATTTTGGAAGAGTAAAGAGATCATCTCTTCTGACCTATCATCTAAATTCTTAAGTTTTGAAGGGACAACGGTAAAAAGCTATCACAATAGCCATGCCTATGGTATTTTGAAAGAATTAAACCATAATTACAGATGTATGTTTTAATTCTCCTATCTGTGTTCTGCTGAAACCCAGACAGATGGAATAAGTTTTATCAGAGTGTGAAACATGAGCATAGAATGTAGAAAAGCCCTAGGTATAAAAAATGTAAGAAATAGCTAACTTCCATCAGATTTCTGAAACACAGGATTAAAAAAAAATTAAGAGGAAATAGATACAAATGTTCCACTGTGCTCTGACTTATCTCAGTGAGTGAAATAAATTGAGAAGAAGACTAATGGCAAGACAGTCACATTGTCTATGCCATCTGCACTGGGTATGACCATCACAGAGTAGCAGGGAGGAGTGAAGTTTCCTGTGGGTAGGCCATGAAAGGACATGATTAAGCTCCTCATGACCTGAGATGCTTGAAATCACATAGCAATTAATGGAAGCCACAGTGTAAGTGTTTCTGAAGGTCCCTACCAGTGTTTCACACATGATCCAGTCAACATCTGAAGAAAGCAGGTGCCCTCCCCACGCTAGCTGGACATCATCTAATCTTGGGAGGAAGGAATAAAGAAAATGGCAGAAGAGGGAGAGATGCACCCATCATAACCTTTCTTCATGCTGGCCAAAGATAGATCATGCATCCTGTCTTCAGACTGTGGTTTACACCATCCCCTATCTGGTTCTAAGGTTTTCAAAATAGATGAAACTATTATGTGGGTTCTACTGTGTTTGTAGTTTGATAGTGTTGGGTTGGGAACTTTAGGCCTCCTTAACTTTTCCCCCTGGCCCCTTTCATGTCTCATTCCCTCTACCCTCTTCCTTTGAAGCCTCTTTTCACCAGCACCATGGCCCCTTACCAGTTTACTGACTTCTATAAGTATGCCAACATCAGCATATTTATACAAAGTCTCACAAATGAGTGGAAACACATGACATTTGTAGTTCTGAATCTGTGTTACCTCATACAGTTTAGCTGATAATGTCATAATTTTAACTTTTCTTTACAACTGACTAATATATGTCTGGGTAATGTACCACATTTTCAATATCGATTCAGCAGTTTAGGGACATTATGCTGCACCCATTTTCTGACTACTGTGAATAAAGCATCCATGAATATGGACTAATAAGTATTTATGTATTAGGTATTGTATTCTGTATCAAGTCCTTTGGGACTCTGCCACGGAGGTGTATAGCTTTTCATATGGTAAATCCATTTCTTTTTAGTTTGTTTGTTTTGTTTTTTGAAGAATAACCTCATTGACTTTCACAGTTGCTTTTCCAACTTGTGCTCACACTAACAGTGAATAAGTAAGCCCTTGTGCTCACACTAACAGTGAATAAGTGAGCCCCCTTTACCAACATCCACATCAGTATTGATTGTGATTTGGATTTTTGATCTTAGTAATGCTGACTAAAATCAAATGATATCTCAGAATAGCTTTTTTTTTGTTTTGTGTTTGTTTTGTTTTGGTTTGTTTGTTTGTTTGTTTTTTCAAGACAGGGTTTCTCTGTGTAGACCTGGCTGTACTGGAACTCACAGAGATCTGCTTGTGTTCACCACCACCACTTGGCTCAGAGTAGTTTAATTTGAATTTCCATGATAGATACAAATATTGACTATTAAAATCATTCTTTAGCCTTTATATTTCTTCTTTTGAGAAGTATCTGCTTATCTCCAAGACCCATTTTTTAATTAGGTTATTTGATTTCTTGGCGTTTAGTTTTTGAGGTTTTTGTTTTGTTTTGTATGATCTAGATACTAACCCTTGTCAAATGTATAGTAGCTCTGATGACTTTGTCCATTGTGTAGGCTGCCTCTTCACTTGAATGACGGTATCTTTATTGTACAGAATCTTCTTAGTATCATGAGGCCCCATTTGTCAACTGTTGTTTTTAGTGCCTGAGTTACTGGGTTTTGTTAAAGTCCCATCTTGTGCCTCTGAGTTCAGATATATTACCTGATTTCTACCTTGACAGATTGAGGATATTTGTCATGTTTTGAGATCCTTGAAACATTTACAATTGGGTTTTACATAGATTGAAAAAAAAAAAAAAGACCAGGTTGTATTCTTCCATGTGTAGGTACCTCTCTAGTTTGCTCAGCACCATTTGTTGAAAATAATGTCTTTTCTCCAGGGCACACCTTTAGTCACTTTGTGAACAATCACGTAGCTATAGGAGCATAGGCTTTTATATGACATCTGCAATTCTATTTGACAATGTGGTATCTCTTTCCATGCTAGTACCAATGCTGTTTTTGTTACTGTAGTATATATTGAAATCTCGGGTGATGATGCCCCCAGCAGTGCCATCATGTGTTATACTGACATGCGTGCTTTCATAACTAACTTGAACTTTCTTTCCTGTAGGTTTTCATACCCTTTCTTAATTCATGTTTTTAATTCGGGTTATCTCTCTTTTTGTTAATTTGTCTGAAGGTTTTTATTCTTCTTAATCTTCTTAATGAACCAACTCATTTCATTGTATTATTTTTTCATTCTTTGTAATATTTGTTGTTCTTGTTTTTTTTTTTTTCCTTTTTAATCCAACACTGAATTTTATTATGTTTTGGGAGTTGTGTTCATTCTTGTTTTTCCAAATTCTTTAAGTGAATGAGTCAGTTATTAATTTAAGAATCACCTTTTTTTAAAAAATGTAGGCACTTTATTCTTAGAACTCTTAGAACTGTCTACATGTGTCCCATAGAGTTTGGAATTTTTTTCTCTTTAAAATTGTCTTCATTGTGTCCCGTAGAGTTTGGTGTGTGTGTGTGTGTGTGTGTGTGTGTGTGTGTGTGTGTGTGTTTTCTGTAAGCACTTATTCTTAGAACTATCTTCATTGTGTCCCATAGAATTTTGTGTTTCATGTTTTCATTTTCATTCAAATCAAGAAATTTTTAAATTTTCTTAGAACTACCTTCATTGTGTTCCATAGAACTTGGTGTTTTGTGTTTTCATTTTCATCAAGAAATGTTTAAATTTCCTTCTCAACTTAATTCCTTTGATCCTATTACTATTGTGCAAAATAATTAGTCTCCATTATTTTGTGCACTCTCTATTGTTTCGAGAGCTGTTGACACCTAGATATATTCCATTATTGTCAGAAGGCAGGATATTATTTCAAGTTTCTTTTATTTTCTGAGTCTTGCTTTGTATACTAATATGAGGCTAATTGTCTAGAAAGTTCCATAGACTGCTAAGATTGTGTATTCCTTCATATTTTGGTGAAATATACTGTAGATATCCATTAGGCCTGTTTAATTTATGACAACATTTAACACCAATGTTTCTCTAATTTTTGTACAAAAGAACTATTTATTGATGGCACTGAGGCATTGTAGTCACATATTAATCCTTGATTTTAGATGAAATTGTAATTCATTTGTAAAGGTTTGTGCATCTATGTTTGGTGAATATATGCTTTAGAATTGTAATGTTCTTTTGATAGATGGCTCCTTTAATTAGTATAAAGTAACCTAGCATATCTCTTTCTGGCTTGTTTTTGTTGGTATCTTGCTTATCAAATACTAGAATAAATATGGCTATGTGTTTTTAGTACCATTTGTTTGTGGAATTTTTTTACCTTCCTCCCCTAAGGTGTAAGATATGGTTCTCAAGAAGTGAAAAGATAGAATATGCTTCCTAATCCAACTGCTGATCAATGTGCATTTGTTAGGGAATGAGATCACAAGCATTGAGTTATTATTGAATGATGTCTATTAATTTCTGGGATTTTGTGGTTTGTAGCATTTTTTTTAACTCCTTTTGATTAACTGTTCTGGAATTTGTTTTTTCATTTCCAAGGACCTCTTGGATGTTTTTTTTTCCTTCTCTGAAGACTGACATACTCCTCCTAGTAGCTTAGAAAAGTTGGCTTGGGATCATAAATTCCTCTAGTCTGTTTTTGTTATAGGAGGGTTTTATTTCTTTCTAATTTTACTAGGTACTTTTGCTGAGTGTAATAGTTGCTGTCGTGATAGTTGTGGTCTTTCAGAACCTGAAATACATACTTCTAAGCCTGGTTTTAAAAGTTTCTGTTGACTATCAGGTGTGTGCTTTTACAAATAATTTGATCTTCTCTTGAAGCTTTTAACATCATTTCTTAATTCAGTGTTGTTTTAACTATAAAATGTCATGGGGAGGTTTTTAATGGTATTGTATATTTGAAGTTCTATATGCCTCTTGTCTTTAAGTGAACATCTCTTCCTAAATGTTTGATGAATTTTATTTTATAATTTTTATTAAAATGCTCTTTGTATCTTTATTATATTATTCTTCTTTTATGCCCATAATTCAATGATTATGTCTTTTCCTGGTGTCCCAAGGCTCTTGCATGTTCTGTTCATACATTTTTATAAATGTGTTTCTGAATTTTACTGAAAGATAAAATTCTGACTTTTTATTTAGCCATGATATTCTTTTCCCAAATGTTCAATATCAGACATTTCGTGGATAATTTTATTTAGATTAATCATTTTTTCATTGCCAGATTCATTTCAATTTGAAATCTCATTACCAATTCTTTCTCTTTGTTGAATTCTATTTTCAGATTCTGGATTGGCTTCCTTGCTTCACTTACCTCTTTGATTTTGCTTTCTTAGAGTATATTCCTGTCTATTTGCATTTCTTGAATATACTTAAAATCTTTCTTTCAAACCCTTTGGTAGTTCTCCCAGGTCATTTTCATTTGGCGCCATTGTCAGTCATTTGTGGAAGAGTCATGCTCTTTCTGTTTCTCCAGTGTTTTTGCACACATGGTGCCGGTATAAATGTTCCTTTCTTTCTTTTGTATGTTTTACTTTTTAAATTTAAAGCCCTTTATTCTTTCAGTGGTAGCATTTGCAATGTTCAGTAGATTACTAAGTCATAGCTGAGGTATGATTTCCCTTGTTGAGAAGAGCGCTTAGAACCAGAGCCTCTATCTCAAGTCTTTCTGTGAGTCGTAGTGCGATCAAGCTCATTTTCCTCTAGCTTAATCTCGTCTTCCTTTGAGAGTTAGATATTGCCCTGTGTTAGTTTGGACTTCCTGCTTGTATCTGTAGATTGTCCAGCAAGCTGTGCTACCCTTCACATTTCTATAGACCTTATCCAGAGACAGATATGGTCCCTAACTTGGGTCCACAGCTTCTGCCTGAGCAGCAACAAGGTAAAGAACCTCCTTTGTACTTGTGGGCCTAATCCACATTCAAATTTGCACCTAGATCTCTGTCTTCAGCTTCTGCTAACGCCTGAAGTTGGAATACTTCCTGTGCAGCTTCTGACCTAACTTGGAATTTGATTGTGTCCTCCCCTTTGGGTGAAGCCACTGAGAGATGGGGACTGTCTGAATACCCATGGACTTAACCAAGTATCAAATCCAGTACATGCTCTGGGTCCACAGATTCCACTGAAGCCACTGCGGCATGCAGAACCTCCTGTACACCTGTGGGCCTAATCCAGAGTCAAACCTGTTCCCCACCTGGGATCCCTGCTTCAGCCCTTCTTGGCTATGGAACACCAGTTCCAAGGGGACCTACCCTACATGGGCAGTTTTAAGGACAGCCCTTTTAAATATGGATTCCAAAAGAAAAAAATTTCAAAAAAAAATACACAGGGAGTATGCATATATTAACAACCGGAAAATAATAGGCAGGCAAGCATTCAATATAAATTGTGCATGTTAACAAATCAATTAAGGTAAAAGTAATACAAATTACTTTTACCTTCTGTTTGATCCTCAAAGAATAAAAAGCAGGGTATATTTTTACAACAATCTAGTAGAAAACCAGGTTTCAACTTGCCAAATTGTGTAAGTTTGGTGAAAGTCAACTTTATAATGTGTATTAACTCTTAAAATGTTAATAAATTTGTCTCAGCTTTTTCACGCTAATGACCATATCCTAAGGTGAAAACATACAAGTTATTTGTGTATGAATATGCACATAAATATGTATTAATGTATAAGAATTATGCAATCCTGCCATGATATGAAATAACATATAATATATATTACACATATGTATATGATGAATATTCTACAACTATAAAAGAGATTCATTTAGTGTGATAAATTACCAAGATTATATTTTAATGAAAAGAGGCCATCAGAAATGATTAGTATAAGATTATTATCTTATAACTATGCATATTTATAAAAAGGGAACTCAAATCATATTCATAGTGTTATGTTGACTTGTGAGATTGTATTCATTTTAGACCATTGTGTATAGAATTTCAAAAAATAATTTGTGATGAGTAAAAATAAATAAGAAATAAGTAAAGAATACAAACCCTCAAGAAAGATTGTCTAATAAGTGTGAAAATATTAAACCTCAAAAATAGACATAAGATTGTATTATAAGAAAATATGACACGGAATTTTTCATTGTTTTCTCTTTCTGTTTTTAATGCAATAAAATTTAGTATACCAAGTAAAATGGGTGTCACACAGCTCTGTGCTGTTTGTGCTATAGCCATACTCACAACTAATGTTCTATTTGAACATTCCATGTAGAAAACTTTGAATTTGCATGTGACCTGATGTAGCAAATCTACTAGGCAGTTTCCAAAGCCATCTATTCACAATGTACAAAACTCAACTGTGCAGGCACACTGCAAGACACTGATCACAATAGTAAAACATTAAAGAAACTAAAAAGTAACTAACAGGTGTGATAGACACTAAAGCAAACTCGGTGTAGTATTTGGATTGCAATATCTGAGACATTGCCCATGGTCTGAGGCATTTGAATACTTGGTCCCTAGTTAGTTGTGCTGTGAGGATATGTTTAGGTGGTTGGCCTTGCAGAAGAAAGTATGTCACCGGGAGTGGGCTTTGGGAGCTTCAAGACTAATTGCATTTCTAGTTCACATTCTGCTGGGTTACAGCCCACGAGCCATCAGTTTCCTCTCCAGCTGCCTTGCCTCTCTGCTGCCTCTGCTCTGCTCCACCGTCACAGCTTCTGACACTGTGAGATGCTGAGTCCAAATACATTCCTTCTTCTGTAACTTGCTTTGGTCAAGATGCCTTATCATAATGTAGAAAAGTAACTAATACAGTGTGGAATAGTGGACATCAGTGAAACAATGATTTAGTGCTAAGTACCAACAAGAAAATAATGCTAAGATATGCCTTGATTCATAAGAAAGTGAGACATTTCTCATTACAACAGGACAAAGATCAAAACATGTATTTTCTTAACATTTAAGTGTTTGCCACGTTGCAAAATTTGTTTTCAGAGGATAAGGAGATGGTTTGGTAAAAATAAAAAATAAAAAATAAAAACTTGCCACCAAAATGGGAAAACTAGGGTTCAAAACCCCTATGCAATGCACATGTAGTAGCATGAATGTATAAATCTAACATGCCTATGCTGAAGTAGAAAGGGAGACAGGAGAATCACCTAAAATTCATGGGCCAGACATCCTGCCATACATACACTACACACACACACACACACACACACACACACACACGCGCGCGCGCGCGTGTGTGTGTGTGTGTGTGTGTGTGTGTAAAACATTGTTAGCAATCTTTAAAAATAAAACCTGAAATTAGAGTGAATAAAAATTGTAAAATTATGTATACTCCTTTCTACTTTCTTTGATTCTGTAGAAAATATTATCTGTTAAATATATGAAAGAAATTAAAATAAGCAAGTGAATGCTGAACACAAGTTTTCCACATTTCCCAGAATGCTTCTCTTTTCTCTTTCACTGGACATTTATTTAGACTGAGTGAAGAGAAAACGCTAAACTCCACAATAACATAAGAATTGTTTCTAGTGCTCCTGGCTTTAGCTCAGTACAAGCACCAAAAGAATTTAAATGTGTTTGTAGGATTAATTCACACATAAGTGCTTTCATTAGCTAAGCAAATTGGTTAATTGTCTAATAGTTGTAACATGCACAATAATGACCTTTAACCTGTTAGTCTAATAAGAGAAAATAAGAATGGTCTAGATATTTACAAGAATTTCAGACATATTGACACAGTGTAGCATTCATTATATATGTAATAAACTTCACAATTATGAAGTATTTCATATTACTTCTCTTAAACCATTAAAACTACTAAACTAACTGTTTTTTTAAAGAATTAAAGTGTTGATACTCTAGTTTTACATACCTTTGGAATTAAGTTAATTAGTCAAGATTACACAAACATCACTAACATCTTAAATCTTTTTGAAGCTTATTAATTATAATTAATACAGATTGCAAACAAAAATTATTTTAAAAAATGCATATTACAAGTCCAATTATTTAAATGAGACTAAGAAACTATAATATGACCACTGTTCAGTAATTAAGTATTGAATTACAGTTTTCCCTGATGACAAAGAATAACAAAATAAAATGTTAATGAACACTAATCATTCTAATCATTACAGGAAGTGCTGGCTCTGAAGTGTGTAGAAAAGGTCAGGCATGGCTTGCATGCCTGTATTTCTAGAACTCCAAAAGCTGAGGTGGGATAACCCATCAGTTCAAGGGCAGCCTGGGCTTCAGAGTGATACTTTATTGAATGAAAGGAAAGAAAGAAAGAAAGAAAGAAAGAAAGAAAGAAAGAAAGAAAGAAAGAAAGAAAGAAAGAAAGAGAAAGAAAGAAAGAAAGAAAGAAAGAAAGAGGGAGGAGGGAGGGAGGGAGGGAGGGAGGGAGGGAGGGAGGGAGGGAGGGAAGAGATAAAGGAAGAAAAGAGAGAGACATACACACTAGGCCTGGAGTGGGTTCTTGAAACCTCAAAGTCCACTCCCAGTGTCACACCTCATTTAACTAAGACATACATTCCACCAATTAGCAACCAGACAATGAAATAATATGAGCCTACGAGAATCACTCTCATGGAAACAACCAGTAACCAACCGGGGTCATGGTATTTTATCACAGCAATAAGTTACTAATACAGAAGTTGATCAACAGAATAGGATATTTTGTCACAGACCCGATCACGTTGTTTTATTAAGGAAAATGGAAGATTTTGGAAGTTTGAACTAGAAAACCCATTGAATGCTATAATCAGGGCTTAATAGGCCTTCATAGTATAAGACTGGAAGACAGTCATCCTGAGAGCAATGTGGACTGTGGAGAGCCAGCTCAAGAAGTTTCATGGGTGACTGTATTAGCAACTGGGCTAGATACCATTTCTGTGATGTTTGGTAAACTTTCTGGTTGCTCTCTGCCAACATACTAAGAACTTACCTGAAGCTAAATGTAAAATTAATGGACTAATTTAATTGATGGAGATTTCAAGACAGACTATTCTGACTTCATCACATGATTATAAATAATCACTATCATTGTAGACCTTTGTCTACAATAAAAAAGATCAAATATGGCACAAAGGAATAGAAAAAGTTCAGTTTAGAGAGGAAAGGAGCATTCGTAAATTAATGTTGCAGCCAAGGCTTGTGCTTACAAAGTAAAGAGATTAGCTCCATTAAAGAGAGGCCTCCTACTCAGCTCTGAAATAAAAAAGCATTGTCAGGGATATGGGGTCTTATTCAGCAGTAGACAGGCAAATTTTGTGTCGCTAAATTTTTTTTTCTTTAAAGGAAGGATTCATATTTATTAGAGATTCTCAGAATTTTGGTCTTCATAAGCCAAAAAGATTGCAAATTTTGCTTCAAAGGCCATTAAAATACCATTGTGGTAATAATTGTTTACCTCTGAGAAAAGTGAGTCTGTAGATACTAAAAAAGATGGCATACATTTATAACCTCCATAATTCAGAACTTCCAATCCTTTTACATCAAAATATATATTACATAATTAATATGCTTAGAACATAAGCTAGAATATTTAATTTTTGGTTTAAGTAAAAAAACTCAAAAACCTGAAGTTTTAAAAAACATATTAATTCCAAATAAGCAAGCATTATATCATCTTTTCCTTCATTTTTTTTCTTTTGAAGGTTCTTTTTAATTTTTTTTCCATCACAGGCAATTTATTTTGTTCTATTCATTCACAGTTAATACAGAAAATACTTGGAAACATTTCCATATAATGTTTGACACAGAAATCATCAAATAGAAATATACAATGTTGACAGGAGGCAATACATTTATAATTTATAACCCCAAATGTATTTATAAATTAGAAATGGAAAGATCTACAAATGAAATTATGAAGGTTCACCAAAGTCATTTAATCTGTCAGTTTCTCATTCATTTTATGTCTTAATAATATTCTATTGTATGAATAAGCCACATTTTATTTCTCTCCAGTATTTGATAGCTATTTGAGTTGTTTTAACTTTTTTACTATTAGCAACACACTGCTGTAAACCTTCATGTACATGTTTCATAAGTGCACATTTTCAGTAGTTTGAGGATATATTCCTAAGGGTAGAATTGTTGAGTAACAGAGTAACAATGTTTTGCATTTTGACCAACCACCAAACTGTTTTTGCCAAAGTGGCACACCATTTTACATTCTCACCAAATCCTTGTTTTTAAGGCTCTGATTTTTGTACAAAAGCATTCAATCATTCTGTCAGACCAAACCAGGAAAAGTAAGCTATAGTTCAGAGCTGTTCTATTCCATTTACTATGCAAAGCCATTCTTGGTGTTTGCAACTCTCAGTCCTTTTGAGCATTCTTGCAGTGTTTTTTTTCACTGTCTTTTCACTTCTTTTTTCTGACCTTTTCCTGATTAGTTTTCTTTATCACTATTTCTGACCATTTAATTTGTGCGTATCTAATCTTCCATCTCAACGCTGGGTTTGCCTCAGCTGCTGATAGCAGCAGACCTTGAGAAATATACCTTTGGTTTGCCTCAGAAAAGGAACACATATTGCACTGTAAAGTTTATAAAATTGGCGCAAAACATTGTGATAATGTTACAATACCAGTTTTAAGAGTTCAGTGACTAATGGGGAGCCGATGGGATACATGCAGAACTGTGAAAGTGATCTCACTTAGCCAGCTGTACACATAGACTGTAAATCTACATTCAGATCATTTCTGAACTAAGACTATCATCTCAGTTTATCTGTTGAGATCAACCAGGAAACCCTAGAATATACCTTGATTTTTGCAAAAAAACAAAATAGGGCAAAGGGTTTCTTCAGCATTTCAGTCCACAAGTAACAGTATCCTAACAGGTAAAGTGTTCTCTCACTGTCAACATAGAATGAACTGCTGCTGGAGGTCAACTTGGGCTTTAATTTGCAATAGCACTTACATGCATAGTAGTCCAAGTTGTTGACCTCATGACTTTTAAAAGTAACTCTATAAAAGTAAAATGGCCCTTCTTGGAAGACTAAAGAAAGATATCCAGCCACAGTTGTAAAAAGTCTCATCAAAACAATATACCCTTTTATGAATTACACCTCAATTAAAAAAAAAAAAAAGTAGCCCCAAATAAGAAACAGCTCTGAAAAAGAAAATATAACTTAAGATATTTGAAAAAAACAAGGTGAATACAGGTTCAAAAGTAATTAAGATACATTTTCTTGAGGCTATCTAGAATTAGGCTTTAATCTACCATTTCAAGTTTACCACTAGTTACTAGATAACTATTTACAAACAAGATGTTCACCTTTTTTGTTCCTTTATCAAGAGAAAAATCTGCCTTCAGATTATGAGGGTGGTGATGGGGAGGGCCTAGAAAACAAGATTCAAACAATCCCATGCAAATATCACATTTTTCAAATGGAAGAACTCCAAACTGCACTAAAAGTTCCAATCACTAAGACACTTTCCATTGAAATGATTTAAGTACAACTATATGGCACCAAGGTTTAGGCCTAATATAGGCCTGACAACCAAGTCCTTGTTTTCCGGAAGAAAGGCCTCAAAAGTCCCACTCAATTCCACATAACAATACTTCAAAGATCAATTAGGTTTTGCTTTCCTTAATATTTTTGTTTTTGACTTCTAATCTTAAAGACTAGATTAAAACTTAGCTCATTTCCCAGAAGGCATTGCTTCCCTTTGCTCTATGAAAGAGTCCACCAAGACCTCTTCCTCAAAACCATCTAGCCCCCAGCCTCCAGCCTGTGCTTGTGATGCATCTTTCTCAACATCTTGAAAAGGTAATGTAGGTAAAATATGCTCATAAACATTAAAACTAGTTGTTAGAAAGACGTAACTAGCTTTATAATTTAAGTTTTAAAGCATAAATACTTGCAGCTTAATCTGCACTGGCAATGATTGTCGAAGCCTAGAATTCAACATTTACAAATTCTCATTCACACACACAAAACACACTACTATCACACAACTTGTGTCTTGAGAGAATCTTCTGCTTTTTAAATCTTTGGCCTACCAGTCAATCCCAAGTTCTACCAACTTTTCTGAGTTCTGGTAGCTACCTGGACCACTGAGGCATTGCCACAAGACTTCTCTTTTGAAACATCCTTTTTCTCTAGATATTAGGATAGCTACAACAGCTTGTTTCTTCTGTGGTGTATGTTGGTGTGGGATTATCTATTGCTTGATTTTTCATGGATGTGTTTAGATTCTTTGGGTTGAATTTTCCCTTCTAGTGCTTTCTGTAGGGCTGGGTTTGTAGACAGGTATTGATTAAATCTGGTTTTATCCTGGAATATTTTGTTTACTCCGCCTATGGTGATTAAGAGTTTTGCTGGGTATAATAGTCTGGGTTGGCATCCGTGGTCTCTTAGTGTCTGCATGAGATTTGTCCATGATCTTCTAGCTTTCATAGACTCTATTGAGTAGTCTGGTGTTATTCTGATGGGTTTACCTTTATATGTTACTTGGTCTTTTTCCTTTGCAGCTCTTAATATTTTTTCTTTGTTCTGTGTGTTTAGTGTTTTGATTATTATGTGGCAAGGGGACTTTTTTTTTTTTTTTTGATCCAGCCTATTCGGTGTTCTGTAAGCTTCTTGTATCTTCATATGTATTTCTTTCTTTAGGTTAGGAAAGTTTTCTTCTATGATTTTGTTGAATATATTTTCTGTGCCTTTGAGTTGGTATTCTTCTCCTTCTTCTATCCCTATTATTCTTAGGTTTGGTCTTTTTAAAGTTTTTAAATACATTATTTTACTGCTACACAGAATAGGTTTATTATATTGGTATAAGACTCTCACATGCCCTTTTTCTAAGAGTCTGCAGAAAAAATGCAGAGACCATGCAAACTATCACTTGGCTATATAAAAACAACATATTGTCTGATGTCATAGTATCCAAAACATCCATAATACTGCAAATCATTGACTTAGGTATTCTGTGTAAAACCAAAATATACAGATATAATCAGCAGTCTCCTAGCACAGTATAATTACCTGAAGCCAAGATCAGGAACTCAATTTTCTGTGTCCACACATTGAAGTCTGCTGCTTTACCCATACCAAAGTCATCCTTTCTATGGGTTTGTTCTAAAAGAAATACCCTTTGCTGAGTGCTTGTCATGCTATTGGCCAGCCGGGTAGTTCTTCAGACCTCCTGAACTGAACTTATTTTCCCAACTCTCTGAACTTGTTTGTTTTAAAAAATGTATAGGTGATTATAGTGTCAAAGGAATGAAGGCAGGATAAAGAAAAGCAGTTGAAGCCTGGTTCCTGGTGTGAAACTCACCGAACAGGCTCCCTTTTCTGAAGAGGAGAATGCACGAAGAGGAGACCCCCCATAAAGTGTTAACAGAAAACTCTCCTTAAAAATTACTTAAGCCGTCAACACCCAGCACTTCCCTTTTCTTCTAGCACAAAGACACTTCGGAATCTTCAGTCTCTCTCCACAGCTTCAGCATGTGGAGACAGACATGCATGACTTTTGTGGAGTTTCTGGCTTCCCCTTTCCTTTTATGCAAACAGAGAATGTGAAATCAGCTGAGCATTTATCTGTGACATTGAATTCCTTTCCTGTTAAAGAATTCCCAGAGCCGCACAGGTAACAAACTCAGTATTAGGGCCAGGAAGGTATCTCGGGAGAGATGGTATTTGACATGGAACCATGAGGAACTGAATTAAAGACCCACAGAGACAGCTGTGGACAGGGGTGCACACCAGTAACTTCAGCTAGAAAGAGCAAAGGACACACGGATCCCTGGGGCCTTCTGGACAGCCAGCACAGTAGCCAAACTGGTGAGCTCCAGAAGACACCCCAAATTTACTTCTGGACTATACTCACAGTTTTACACTCAGGTGATCACATTCATACATATATGCACACACCTACACACACACACACACACACACACACACACACACACACATGCATGCACATGCATGGGGTCAACAGTGACGCCACTGCTTTTGAATCCCTGGGGAAAAAAAGCATTGCCACAGCATCACTGTCTGGTTACAAGGGGTAAACTTCGGACTATTGCCTAGCTGTCATCCTTGGGAAACAGATGACTTCAAAATCACTTACTTTTTCAGAGACATTTAAGGCAAAGATAATCACAGAAAAAAAAATATTTTGGTTTTTGAAACCCATGATCTGCATCATCTTTTAAAAACATGTTTCTTTTAAAATAATTTTATCTTCTTTATAGCTTTTACATTAGTAACCTATCAACTTGGGATCAGCATGGTCAGACATAGTACAAAACAAGCACTTGGACACTTGGGTGTATAAATACAGCACTTTAGGAGATGCTTATCCAGCAAAGTGTGTGTCATTGCCCAGGCAATAACTTTATCAGAGACATCTAATTTTTCCTCTTACCACACGGTGGCTCAATAAAAAGAATGTAACTTTTGTTTCCTATGTAATTTTATGATTTTTGACCCACTTCAGTATTACTTTGTGTGAATTTTAAAACTATGAGAATCTCTCTAGTCTTGAACAAAAATTTAGTTTTTCTAATTCACTGAAGCCGCTCAGTAATCTTTGAGAAAAGAATTCGAAAGTATTTTTCATGATAATATTCATTCTGAATGATGACAGTGTCATTATTTTCCAGAATGGAAAAATTATAGCTGCCACAATATATATTCATAGAGGTAACTTTTAAAATCACATTTAATCAACTATTCTTATGGTAATTTTCATCATTTATCCAACACTTATTTTAAAACAGCTAAAGCCCTTCTTATTTTATCCAGTATGACAGACATATTTCCAAATGTGGACAATAACATACATAATATGCATGGATATATATATATATATATATATATATATATATATATATATATCCAGCCACACATATATATGCACATAGAAATCTTCAATTTTAAATTAATTGAAATAATGACATGGTAAACATGGGCTAGTTTGAAATAAGAAGTAGCCACATTTTTGAGGTCACTCAGAAAGGCAGGATTATCCAAACATACAGTCCTCGGCACAGAATACAGACATGGATGCCTTATCAATGCATGTGTGTATGCAAACTGACAATTGATGCAAAAATTTAAAATATACTAGTTAGAAGTTTGTAATTATTCATATGAAGTCAGGGTACCATATCAGACCATCAGTTATGAGGCACAAGTTATTTCACAGGAATTTTCATTATAATGGAAAAAATATGAAAGTGTTGTTCACCATTAATTCATGTGTTTATGGAGACAAAGAGTGTGACAATTATAGGAGACACTGCATTGAGTCTGGGCTCAGTCATTTCTATAATTGACTCTTAATTTTTAAATCTTTTAAGAAAAATAATACTACATGGCTGTTAAAGACATTGTGATCATTATAAAATGAAAGCTATTCCCTTTATCTGGAAATTTATATATCCTTATATAGACCCTAAATCATATATGAGATTTTTTCCTTAATATCATCACATTTATTCACTGGTCATAACTATGTGTCATCTGTGTGATAGCCATTGTGTTGTCTCTGAGATTAAAGTTAAACATTAGTTGCTAATTTTAAGTTAGCCATAGACCAATTGACATGGACACACACAGGTATCATTACAGGAAAAGTCTCTTTATTCTGCAGAACAAGATAGAGGGGCTCTGGGAATACTAGAATATATAAAATGAAACTATAGTCTTTTATTGAGTAGGTAGATTTGACAAATAAGAGCTTTGAAAATCCAGGGCAGAAAATTTTCATTTTAGCTGAAAATTATAGTAGGGAGATCTATAGCTGAGAAAAATACTTCTTACGGAACAGTAAGTATTGGTTTATTTATTTCCAGCGTATTTTATATGAAAACTAAATACTGAGAATACAGGACACTAGAAAAACATATGTGTGTATAATACAATACAATGTGTAATGTACACTTTTATATTAATGAGCTCTTTATCAATGTATTTGTATGTAATGTGTTCCACACAATCAGATGAAATTTTTAAAAAGCAGTAACTAAAATTCTTCCCACAGGTTAAACTCTGGAGTTCAGACTGTGTTTCCAGCCTTTGGATTTGGCAACTGATCTAGAACTTGCCACATCACATAAGTATATGTTAATACAATAAATCTATAAGGAGATTCATGTATATTATTGGCTTTACTTCTCTGAAGAAACCTGGCTGAGATGTTTGATAAAATAATCAATGAAAATAATTGATAATAATTGAAACAATCAAAAAATACATTGTCTTACTCTTTTTGTTAAGGAACCTACATTTGGTGTACACCTAAATACCCAAGAGATCTAAATAATCATTATTTCAAGTTTATTTGATTACTCATTTGTCTAAATAAATTCAGTGCTCTGTAAATGACTACTTTATGTCTATTTTAGCTTAAAGTGATCCAGGCCTGTTTTGATTAACATTGTTTCTTTTATGTTCCAAGTTTCTGGGTTAGTTTAGCACTTATTTGATGCTAATATTCTTCTACCTACCTTTGAGTAGGACAAGAGCATGTTTTCATAGACACAATAAAACAATGAAAGTGTATCAAATTACAAGGTAATAAAATGTTAAACTCACAAATAAAATTTTATTCTCTGTGTCGGGAAGTCACATTCCACGTCCTTTGTTGAATTACTAAAAGGGTACTTTAATGTAAATTTTTATTCCTATTTTACTCTGCATGCTGCATTAAATTAATCATTGTAATATATATTTGATGAAGCTATGTTAAAGTGTTTGCCAATGAAATACATGAGAAATGGAGCACAAATCAAATTGTTCTTTGTATAAGGTATATATTATTATAGAAAGGATGCCATTGCTCATGAAATGAAAATGTAGTGAGATAATTATATATTCCTGGTAAGAAAATGCTCTAAAATTGAGCAAATATTGATATAGTATTACAATATATGAAATAAGTCTAAACTAAGGCAAAACATTTTGCCAGAAAGACACATACTTTGTGTGTGTGTGTGTGTGTGTGTGTGTGTGTGTGTGTGTGTGTGTGTATTGCATGTGAATGACTACAGTGTTTAAACATCTTTACTTAGGTAGTCTAGTAATGAGAATATTGAAAATCCCACATGGATTCAAATTACATTCTCCTTACCAGAGTAGCTTCTATCTGAAAGTAATATTAACTACACATATAAAATCAATAGCCTAAAGCAGCAAATACAATCATACAGTTGAAGATTTTTGACTATCGTTCAATATTAAAAAACATTATGAAAAAATTTGTTTTCTAAAGAATACATATATGCATACACAGAAGCAATAACTTAACAGAAAGACATAGTACCCTTTTGCCTTTGTTCTTATAATATTTTAAATTTATTAGACTATGTGTTCATTAGCTAAATATATCATTAGAGTGTTTAGTATCATAAATAGCCAAAAATGCTTATAAACAGATGAAGTCTGCAAGCTCCCTTTATAGGAGAAGATTGACAAAATTGTTAGGTATCTGAGACTAAATGAGAAATACAGAGCTATGTAGACATCACAACTTGACAATAAGTAAACAATCAAACCAGTATAGAACTGGGCAGCAGACTGGACTAGAATTAATAACCTAGGCATAAAAACGTTTGTGGGAATGTGTCTACCTCCATTTAATTACAGAATACAGAAACCTGAAAAATGTAGTGTTAGCTTCCCTACAAAGGGAGACAAGTAATCTCAAAAATAAATGAACATATAAATAAAGACAAAATTCCAAGGCTAATGGTCTGTACCACTGGGAAATTTATGGTTGTTACCATGTGCTCACACACACAGCACAGAGTTTGTAATATTATAGAATTAGTCATATGGATCTTCTAATTTTCAACATAATCAATCGATTAATCTTGCCCTATTGTGTATGTAAGATTCTAGTCCAGGGATAGACAATTGTGTCTGCTTCAAGAAATGATAATATGATGGTCCAAGCCTGATTCTTTCTTTTTCATTATTTATTTTCCCTCTTATGATACATTCTGACCACAGTTTCTCCTTCTCCAATTCCTCCTTGACCTTTCCACCTACCCTCTCCCATAGATCCACTCCTCCTCTGTTTCACTTCAGAAAAGAGCAGGCCTCCCAAGGATATCAACCAAATATGGCATAACAAGATACAATAAGACTAGGCACAAACCCTCATTACAAGGCTAGGTGAGGCAACCCAGTAGGAAGAAAAGGGTCTCAAGAGTGGGCAATAGAGTCAGAGACACTCTCACTCCCACTATTAAGAATCCCACAAACACAGCATGCTACACAACCAGAATGTATATACAGAGAACCAAGCACAGACCCCTGCAGGTTCTATGTGCTATAACACAGGTGTATAATTTTACCTACAAAATTAAGATAATAACTACAAAGATAATCACCTGTTCCTAAGCTTTACATATTTCTATCAAGGAATATCATCTATGACTATTTCTGTAGGCCCTGATCACATCAATTCCTGTTTATTTTGTAATTACCAACTCAGTATGACATTACTCTCAGGCTGCTGGCTTTATAAGATGCATTAATATGTAGCATAAGAGTATCCTCTGCCATGGGAGTCTCAATATATGTAAAATATCATATGTCTGTAATTACTATAACTACCATCTTAAGTGCATGTTTTAGGTATTTCTTGTTGGTTCTTCCAACTTTAGTTATCTCCCTTCATCTTCATCTAAAAGCCATGACTTTTGACTGGGCATATTGAAACTAAGATAATGGTCTGTGTTTCCCAGTTTTCCTGGATACCAGGAAGGTTTCTGGACACATGCTCTAAGTAGGTTGCTGGTAACCTTCTTTTCAACCCCGACTCTGAGTTAGCAATAGATGCTGTACCTACCCTTTTGAACAACTTCTGAGGGGCAATGCTGCCATTGTCTTCATTCCGTTCCTTCCCCTTTAGCCTCATTTTAGTCTTTTTCTTTTATAGGATCAGTTTGACTTTAGCAAATGTATTTTAAAATTTGTACTTTTTTCGAGTCTTTTGATTTTTTCTGTACCTATGAATTTTATTTTTATTGTTCTATTTCTTCTTTTATATATCTTCAGGCTACAACCATCATCATCTCTTTTAATTGATTTCCTTAAGAACAATTTTTGTTTGGTTTATATGTAGTTCATGTTTTCATGATACATTAGGATTAGTTTCTAATCTTGACATTTGCTAAGCCCTATAAAATGTTCTATGTTTATTATCTGTCTCATGAAAGGATTTTTATTATTTCTTTGAGAATTTCAAACATAGTAGTGTGAACATATTCACCTCCTCAATATCTCCCATTAATAATTACAACTCACTTAATCATGTATCCCTTCCCACTCAATTTTGAGATCACTTCCTCCCCTCTTTTTTCTCCACCATGTCCAATTTGTGCTGCCCAATTAGTGTTGCACTTGGGGCCTGATGTGTGATCAACCTGCCAGTGGTCACATCATTAATAAAAGCAAAAACTGACTTATTGGTGAAATTATTAAGGCCACTCCATGTAGTTAAAAGGGATGTTTATTTAGTGGCATAACTTAGAAATGAAGAGATAGGTAGGTTGCAGGGTCTGGGAAAGATGCAGCACAGCCCATCGGTGTTCTGTGGAGAATACTGCTTGGTCTACCTCCAGCGTCCAGGGTCCAGGAACCAAGAGAGACAGCACATCCAGATCTCGCATCTTCAGGGTCCTCTCTTGGCCTCACCTTGTAGGCATGACAGTTACCGAAGCCTCAATGAGGGTTGGAACTTCCAGATCAAAGTTGGGATGGCTACCTACTACATCTGCCCCTTTTGTCTAAATAAGAAGGTTCTAACCTAATACAAGACTATATACAAGGAAAGGTTATCAAATATTGTCCAGGGGTAAAGGGGGTTAATGACCTAGATAAGATGGAACTACAACTAATGCAAACAATTTCAAGCAAGAAACACATACTACAATCCAGAGACGTCTAGAGCATAGGTAAATGGCATGTTACAAAGATCATTCCAAAAGATGTCCTATCCTAAAGAACCTGAATCTAATACTTAATTGTATTGTTGTAACTATAACTGCTAGTCTTCAATCCCATCAAAGACCTGAGAAGGAACATAATGGTACCTGAGAAATGGAAGATGGATGCAAGCAACTTTTGGGAATCTTGCAAGAGTAGACAGAGACAGCTGGCAGCCTGGACAGTCACCTAATGTTTCTCAGCATTGTTGATGCATTCAAATTGGCTACAGGCCTACAGTATCTGACAGACCATTTTCAGAAGCAGGAATTCTGAAAGACCATCTTACTCTGTCTTGGCAGAGTACAGTGGTCGCTTTCCTTGTGTTCCGCTTGTCCAGAAAGGACAGCATTGCATTTTTACTGTCAGCAGTCGAGGCAAGGGCAGTTCTCTGCCCGGTAGGCCATTTTTTTGCCAAGAAGACAAACTTCCAAATGGAAATGTCTCAGAAGCCCAACATTCTCTCAGGAACAAATTGGTGCTACCAGGAGCAATTGTGTCTCTCATCAACCGAATTCTAAGGTATTTAAATGCCATATTCTCTAGGTCTATGAAGTGTTTGAAGATTACCTGTCCATCCGACCTATGTATCTGTAAATCTGAATAACCTAACTAATGTAACTATAGAGATGACAAGCATAGGTGACTATAAATCTATAAGTCATATCTACTAAAATAACCTAAGGACTAAGGCTTCTTGTAAACAAGGTAAACAGTCTATAAGCAAATGTATGGTAAAGGACAATGACTTCAAAATTGTAATAATACACAAGATATTTATAACAGACGTAGGTATGTATAGTACAATATGCAAATGACAATAATCTTAAATATATATCAATATACAGAATATCCTAAACAGAAGTAGAACATACATACAGTATGACAGATATAAATTTACATTTGTATCAATATGCAAATATTTCTAATAAGAGTAGAGATATATGTACATTATAACAAATATAGTTCTATATAGTATATTTGTCTCAATATACAAATTATCTTAAACAGGAATATAAAAATAGTTTACATTTGTATCAAAATATAAGGACCCATAACAGTGCAAATTACAGTGCAAATTATCTAAGGCTGCTATTTTACTAAATTTGTTTACTAGTATATGCAATAATCTACTGTAATATCTTTTACCTATCCATTCCATTTCTTCTTTTCCCTTTTTTTGAGATACTATTTTTTAAGGAGAATACTGATTTTAATATTTTCTTCCACCCCCAACCCTATAACCATCATCCATAACCCTGAGAAACCTTAGGGAGAAGGAGTGTTGTTTTCTTAGAATTGCTTCCTGCTGTTTTGGGGGTGATGGTATCTCTGTTGGGTATTGTGAGAAAGCTTAGATAGTTGAATCTCAGTTAGACTAACTATAGATTCTGCAGCAAGTCTTAGAGTAATGTGTAAAATTGTCTGAAATTCTAGCAAGAATTGTAGTATGATGATGATTACCATGGCATCATTCTGAATTGGGTAGAGTTGTTGAGGCCCCATCTTCCCTCTGGAGACTTCAGAGATTGCTATTGGAAAAATTTATTTTTTATCAAAATGGAAAGTTTGGATTTAAAGAGGACATAACCTCCACAAGGCCCAAATACCCCATCAAGGCTTACCAGCTATAGTCAAGACTTTAGTTCCTGAGCCTTTAGAGGTGGTGCTTCATGTCTTAATTACTTTTCTAAGGCAGTTGATAGGACACTGTGATTAAGGCAACTTATGGAAGAAACAGTTTATTGGGGCTTGTAGTTTCACAGTGTGAGTCCATGACCAACATGGTGGATAACATGGCAGCAGGAAGCCAGGAAGACATGGAGCTAGAGGAGTAGCTGAGAACTTACATAGTGATCTAAAAGCATATGGGGAAAGGAGAGGGTAATTGGGAATAGCATGGGGATTTAATATTTCAAAACCTGTTCCAATGACACACCTTCTCCAACAAGGCCATATATCCTAATCCTGCCCAAATGGTGTCATCAACTGAGGATTAAGTATTCAAATATTTGAGCCTACAGGAGCCAGTATGATTCCAACTACCAAATTTCATAACCACACCATGATAATTTTTTGACATTAATAAAGAATTAAGAGTGATGTTTTTCACTAAACATCACTTTCAATGTACTTTAAGAGATTGAATACAGAGGTTTTTTTTTTTCCCAGAAATGTTGGAAATCAATGTTAATATTATTGATGCAAAACTCAACTTCTATCTCAAAGGGCTACAAAATAGTTTACTGTTGTGCAGAATATGAGTAACCATGGCCTGGGAATGTAAATTTCAGGTTGCCTCAAATAACATGTCAACATATAGAAGTTGTTTCCTGAAGTTCTAAGTTGCAGAGTAATGATTATGGCAAAGGTGGTGAGTTTTTAACAGAACAAAGAAGCAGCTAAAATTTGATAATATTAATAAACTATAGGATTGAAGTGTAAAAGTTTTATTAGTGGACTGGGAAAGTTGCAAAGTATAAAAAAGGCTGCTCAAAATAAAACAAGTGTGTTGCAGGACATTTGATCACATTGTGAAACAAGAGACTGCCTTATTTACTGGGAAAAAGCTTTCTGGTTGTGGTGTGGATCAGCCCTAGCATGCATCTTTAATCCAAGAGCTTTCTGCTTGAATATTACAAACAGGATTAAATAAAGTCAACCATAGGTCAAGAGGCAAAGAATGCAGCCAATTTATAGGTAAAAGCCATGAAGAGTAAGAAGGAGTGAGAAGGATGGACAGAGAGACACACAGGAAGTAGAAAGGAGGGACATTGAGTTTGAGGAGTTTTGTTTGAGATGGCATAGAAATGTATTTTTCTAGGATGCTGGCAGAAGAGGAAGGTTAACTGGGTGTTTGCTCTACCTCACTGAGCTAGCAGGCTTTCTCTCCAGCATCTGATTCCCAAGTATTTGTTGATGAAATTGAATGGTTACAATTTAGATTAAAAAAACATTTGGTGCTCCATCTGATGGCACTACCACACATACAGAGAAAACACACCAGCTGTGGAAAATCTGAGAAGCCTCTAGATTTGGTGAGATACTAGGAAAGTCCCCACATAGAGAGTTAAGTAACATTAAAAGGAAAAAAAAAAACTTTCAAAGTTAAGGATGGGAAATATCATAATACAGGGCATTAGAACGCTGAATAATGCTCCATTATATGGCTTGAAAACGAAATGACTTAACTGAGATTGACATGATATTGGTTATAATTACTATCACGTTGGTAATTTATATTTTATCCATATGAACCATAGTGGTTTTATGGCAAATATGAAAAGTGTATCCAGGTTCTGGCTATTACAAATAGTGCTGCTATGAACATAGCTGAGCATGTATCTTTATGGTAATAGCCAGAACCTGGAAACAACCTAGATGCCCATCAACAGAAGAATGGATGAAAAAAATGTGGTACATATACACAATGGAGTACTACTCAGCAGAGAAAAACAATGAAAGCATGAAATTTGCAGGCAAATGGATGGAACTAGAAAAAATCATCCTGAGTGAGGTAACCCAAACCCAGAAAGACATTTATGGTATGTACTCACTCATAGGTGGATTCTAGATATAAAATCAAGAACAATCAGACCACAACCCATAGAACCATAGAGGCTATATATATAAGCATGGAGGTCCCTAGGATGACTGTGGCATATAATAAATTTCAGTTTTACTCAATTATTGAAAAAAATAGCCAAATGAATGGAAACACATGAACTATGAACCAAAGGCTGAGGGGCCCCCAGCTGGATCAGGCCCTCTGAATAGGTGAGACAGTTGATTGGCTTGATCAGTTTGGGAGGCAACTAGGCAGTGGGACCAAGTCCTGTGCTCATTGCATGAGTTGGCTGTTTGAAACCTGGAACTTATGCAGGGACACTTGGCTCAGTCTGGGAGGAAGGGACTGGACCTCCCTGGACTGAGTCTACCAGGTTGATCGCAGTCCTTGGGGGAGGACTTGTCCTGGAGGAGGTGGGAATGGAGGGTGGGTTGGGGTAAGGGGAGGAGGTGGGAGGGGGAGAATAGGGGAACCCATGGCTGATATGTAGAACTGAATGGTATTGTAAAATTATATATACATATATATATATATACATATATATATATATATATAAAGAAAAAAGAAAAGTGTATTGATAATATACAAGCTTTAGAAAGACTTATAAATGAAAATAGGAAAAATACTCAGACACAAACAGAAGAATTTAGACAAGAACCTACAATGTCACTGCATGATGAAACTGAAGAACGGTGGCCCAAGGGTGTTAGAAAACCAACCTTAGTTATCCAGTTCCTATACAAGAACTACCAAGAGATGATAGATATCCCCAAAACTATCAAGAATTTAAATGGAATCCTATAGAAATATTAGATTTCAGGAGATTTAAGAAAGGAGTCAATTCACATGGTATGCATTCATCCTATGTGAAACAGATTTTAAATCCAGGGGCGACCCAGTAGAAAATCAATGGAAGCTATTTCTCAGTTACAGTGGTGAACAGGGTAGAAAGAGGAAGCTAGGGCCATAGAAAAATGAAATAGGGGTAGAGATATTAATATTTTCCAAGATCAGTTTCTAGATGAGGGTCAATATGCTACATTACAAAGGCAGCTTGAATTTGATGATTATACCTTTGTGCTATATCATTAAGCAGCTTCAAATTCTTGCTACAAGACTGAAGAATCAGGGAAGAGGTCTAAGTCATTTACTAAAATTATACAAAGGCCAAAAGAAACCTTCACTGATTTTTGCCAAGACTGATTCCAGCTGCAAGTAGAAGAGTACAAGATCTAGAAGTCACAAAGATATTAATTGAATCTTTGCCTCTTGAAAATGCTAATTCGTAATGCAAAAGAGTGATGAGGCTTTTAAAGGTAAGATCAGCACCAATAGATGAATGGATTAGAAATATAGCTGACATTAAATTTCATGTTTAATGAAATTTCCTTGCTTTCATTACTACCCAAGAGATAATCTAGTACAGTGATTGATTTAAAAGATTGCTATTCTTACTATACCTTTATAAAAATGTGATAAAGAAAAATTGGCTTTCACAGTGCATACTTATATTAATCCTCAACCAGTTAAAAGTTATCAGTAGAAATCTCTACCATTAAAAAAATGTTGAACATGCCGGGCGGTGGTGGCGCACGCCATTAATCCCAGCACTCGGGAGGCAGAGCCAGGCGGATCTCTGTGAGTTCGAGGCCAGCCTGGGTTACCAAGTGAGTTCCAGGAAAGGCGCAAAGCTACACAGAGAAACCCTGTCTCGAAAAACCAAAAAAAAAAAAAATGTTGAACAGTCATCTTGTGCCAATATCTTGCACAACAGCTGTTAGAAATAATTCATAATCAGTTTCCTCAATCTAAAATCTGTCATATATGGATTAATCTTAGTGGCTGATTCAGATGCAGTTACCTTAGGAAAAAAAATGTTTGATGAAGTAAAGAGTATTTTGTCTTTTGGGGGATTACAAATTTCTCCTGAAAAATATACAAAGATGAGATTCTACTGATTATCTAAGATATAAGAGAGGGTAACAGAAAATTTGACCTCAGAAAGCAAAATTCAGAATAACAAAATCTTAATGATTTTCAAAAATTACTGGGAGATATTAATTGGCTATGGTCCACAATTGGATTAAGTACTCAAGAGCTACATAATTTACTTCCAACCTTACAAGCTGATAGGGTATTAAATAGTCCAGAAAAATTATCAGCTGATGTTTGGTTGTATTATAGTTATTTTGCTTTCTACTCATTCTCTCACAGGAATTCTTATGCAGAGAGAAGATAATTTGTTAGGATGGATCTTTTTAGCACACAAACAGTGTAAAAGAGTAAAAATTAAATACCTATATAGAAAAGATTTCTGTATTCATTCTGAAAGGGGAAAACTGAGATTTTATCAATTAGCAAGAATAGACACAGCAGAAATTGTGGTACCTTTTACTAATGCTGAAATTGCCTCATTATGGGCAGAAAATTAACACTAGCAAAGAGCTTGAAATAATTTTCAGGAAAGATTAACAACAAGTATCCCCAAAACAAGAGACTTTGATTTATAAAAAGATAGAATTGAATTCTCCCTCATATAGTAAAAGGGGCACCAATTTCTGGACCCCTTACTTTCTATACAGATGCAAGTCAATCAGAAAAGGCAGGTTATATGTCAAGAAAAATGAGTAAGATGGCTCAAAGTCCTTATGATTTAGTTTTAAAAAAATCAGAGCTGTATGTCATTTTTTGTCCTTTATTTTAAACATTTTTTTCAATTTATATATCAACTACAGCTCCCTTTCCCGCCCCTCTTCCCCTGTTCCCCCCACCCCACTCCTATCCACTCCTTAGAGAGGTTACAACGTCTCATGGGGAGTCAACAAAGTTTGGCATATCAAGTTGAGGCAGCACCAAGCCCTCCCCCCTGCATCAAGGCTGAGTGAGGCATCCTTCCATAGGGAGCAGGCTCCAAAATGCCAGTTCATGCACTTGGAATAAATCCTGGTCCTACTGCCAGGCCCCCCAAAATCTCCAAGCTACACAACTATTACCCACATTCAGAGGGCCTAGTTCAGTCCCTCAGCCACCAGTCCCTAATCTGTGAGCTCCCACTAGCTTGAGTCATATGTCTCTGTGAATTTCCCCATCATGGTCTTGACCCCTCCTTGCTCCTATAATCTCCTCTTCGTTTCTTCAACTGGCATCCAGGAGCACGGCCCAGTGCTTGGCTGTGGATCTCTGCATCTGTTTCCATCAGTTACTGGGCAAAGGTTCTATGATGACAATTAGGTTAGTCATTAATCTGATTATAGCGGAGGGCTAGTTCAGGCACCCTCGCCACTATTGCCTAGAGTCTAAGCTAGGTCATCCTTGTGTATTCCTGGGAATCTCCCTAACCCCATAATGGTTCCCTCTATCAAGATATTCTTTCCTTGCTTTTCCTCTTGGTACCTCCCCCAAATTGACATTCCCATTCCCTCATGTTCTCATGCCCTCCACCCTGCATGCTCCCAGTTTACCCAAGAGATCTTATTTATTTCCCCTTTCTAGGGAGACTCATGCATGTCCAGATTTTCCTGAATCTCTTCATATAGCTACTGACTCTCAATATGCAGAAAGTGTAATTCACATATTAAAACCACTGAGCTGATTTCAGACGATTCAGAATTCACTTTTTTCTTTATTCAACTATAAGGAGTAATCAGAAATAGATATCATCCATTGTATAATATATATATATGAGTCTACCAGGCCCCCTAGCCAAGGTAATGATGAAACTGATTAGCTATTAATAGGAAATGTGCTAGAAGCCTCAGAATTTCATAAGAAAGAAAATGTTAACAACAAAGGTTTAAAGAAAGATTCTTCAATCATTTGGCAACAAGCAAAGGAAATTATAATGAAATGTCCTACTTGTTCTTTGTGTAACCCAACTCCATTATATGTAGAAAGCAATCCAAAAGGTACCCAAAATAAATGAAATTTGGCAAATGGGGTGTTTCATTTTGTAGAGTTTGGAAAATTAAACTATGTGTACCATACCATAGATATATATTCAGGATTTCAATAAGCAACTTCTTTAAGTTCTGAAAAGGCCAATTCTGTAATTAAATACTTATTAGAAGTTATGGCCATCATGGGGATACCTGTACAAATTAAGAATGACAATGCTCCATCATATGTCTCTAGTAAAATGAATATTTTGCATATTTTAACATAAAGAATATTACAGATATACCACACAATCTTCCAGGACAGTCAGTTATAGAAAAATCTAATCACACTTAAAAAGTTATGCTTAATAACTTTTTAAAAAATAAAAAAACTTATTCTTAAAGTTAAGAAAGGGGTAATAAAGACCCCAGAGATAGATCCTGCTGTGCTTTATTAACTTAATAATAACTTTATTAACTTAATCAATTTAAGTTTTTAAATGCTAATGAAATAGGAATAATACCCACAGAGAGACATTGGATAGTAGACAAAACTGCTGAATTAAATCATCCTGTAAATTTTAAAGATGTGTAGAAGTCAGAATCTAAACTGGGGTATATATTATGTTGAGGAAGAGGTTTTGCCTTTGTTTCTATAGGAGAAGAAAAGCTGTGCATACCACCAACATTTATAAAGAGAGATTCAAACAGGAGAGACTGCCTGAAATAAGAGAGATGATAATTCATCAGACAGCTTGGTCATTCAGTCCAAAATAGTTTATAAGGACTACAATGCCTTTCATTTTATCAGGCATGAAAAAAATAAAAATAAAAAATAATATTTTCAATTGAAAATTTATGAAAGATGCACGTGCCTTACTGGATTAAAGTGAAAATTTTGTTTTCTTAAACCATGTGTCTTAATTCCATATTAGAATGTTAGAGTGTAGATTACCAACTTGGACATCAGCTTTTGATTTTTCTTAACTAAAAAGGACATTTTTGTTGTTTGGTATTTAAAACACAGTTAAGAGATTTTAAATTTTTAAGCAAATTCAAAGTGTTATTGTAGTTCAAACTTGTTTTCTAAATCTCTAAGAGTTGGAGTGATTTGGAGCTAAGATAAAATAATTGAGCAGGGTGGTGGACCATGCCTTTAATCCCAGTAGAGACAGATAGGATTAACTCTAAATTAGCTGTTTTCTAAATTTTAGAGTTACAGTGAACAAGATGGTAATGCATGCCTTTACTTCCACCACCCAGGGACAAAATTCAGATAGAGCTCCTAACATATTGTTATGTTTGCAAACTAGGGAAATCACATATCATACTTACAGATTATTATCAAAACCCTCTACAGGTTTACTAGAAAGGCAGCTAATTTCCAGTGGGGACAGGAACAAAGAACAGATTTTGCAACTGCTGGTAAGCTCTTCTCTGTGAATGCAATCATGACCAATATTGAACCAGGTCACACCTTAGTTTTGGATATCATATTTATTGGTAAATGGCAACTGGGGATTCTTCATGAAGCAAAAAGGATTCCACCAACATTTGCCTGTTGATTTCTATTGCAAATGCTTTCCATATAGAGAGAATATATATTCTCTCTTCTGAGAAACAAATGTGGACATTTTACAATACATGGAGAACCTTATACTCAATCATTGTCAACCATCTCATGGTCATAAAGGCACCCTTACAATTATGGATTGGATCCTTTGAAGGCAGAGTCCTTCTCAAGCTTAGCCATGGAAGGAAAGGGATTACAGTGGAACTGATACCTATCTGAATTCTTTTGTTGACCAGGATGTGATAGTAAAGGGGTCTGTGACTTCCTGCACTGAGGAAATAGTTCAGTTGCCCATAATCTTCATCCTTAAACTGTTCACTCCTCCCTGAAAAGAGGCACCTATTGGACTGTGGGGACCACTGGAATGGACACAACAATTGGCTAACCCATGGTTTAGTGATGGATCATTAATCTCTGATGGAACCAAAACTAAATCGAAAGTAAGTGGCAACCTATATACTGGAGGATGAAATCGCCAATACTGAGGAAGGAACCACGAAATCAGCTCAGCGCTATCGGCTATAAAGGCAAAGCAAAAGGAAAAATCTCTGTCTTCTCCAATTCATGGTACATGGACAATGGTATAGCTATTTGATCACCAAAATGACAAAACATTAACTGGCAGGGAAATGACAAAGATATCTGGTCATAGGAGGCATGGATGGAAATGGCAAAAACATGGCCAAGGCATGAAATTGTATGCAGCTCCTACAGACAAGGAAGAGAAAATGTCTGAAAATAATGAAATAGTGGACAAACTGGTGTAGCTAGAGTTTTCCTGCCTTGCCCACAGTCAGGACAAACCTCTGTCACCCGCCAGTCCCACAGCCGCTCAGACCCAACCAAGTAAACACAGAGACTTATAGTGCTTACAAACTGTATGGCCATGGCAGGCTTCTTGCTAACTGTTCTTATAGCTTAAATCAACCCATTTCTATAAATCAATACCTTGCCACGTGACTCGTGGCTTACCAGCATCTTCACATGAGGCTTGTCGTGGTGGTAGCTGGCAGTGACTCCTTCTGCCTTCCTGTTCTTTCTTTTCTCCTCTCTGTTAGTCTCACCTATACTTCCTGCCTAGCCACTGGCCAATCAGTGTTTTATTTATTGACCAATCAGAGCAATTTGACATACAGACCATCCCACAGCAAATTGGCATCGTGTTTAACATAGTGTTTAACACTAAAATGTTAAAATTTGTCAGGGAAAAATTCAGAAGAAATCAGCAACAATGATACATTACATATTCAAACAACTTGAATGTTTACCCCTAACACTAAAATATAGAGGGTCATGGAGAACCAATTAAACCAGGATAATCCTATGAGAATAACTATTATAAGGAATACATAGCCAGATGGTGCTTTAAATCTTTAATCCGAGCACTTAGGAGGTACATACCTTTAATCTCAACACTTGAGAGGCAGAGGTAGACACAGAAGAATTACAGTGATCCATGTGCAAAAGATAGGCTGAAATTCAAAGTGAATGTCCTTTGTGTTTTAAAAATAAATACTCTTAAACCTTGAAGAGAAAGGGAATATTGGTATATTTAGTCACATATACTAATGTATATTTAGTTTCAAATTTTCAAAAGATTTTTTAATTGAAGATAATACTTTTTCTATTGCCAAAAATCTTTTTCCCCTAGGAATGATATAATCTGCCAAAAAGAACCCCATCCCTGTCCTCAGAATTTGTAGGGACAGGGTTTTGCTTTTATGTTTCCAGGAGAATAAAAGCATCCAACTAAGGAATCCAGACACCACTGGACAAGTGAAATATCTAAAGAAAAAAGACATATCATCAAGAGAAAATGTCTCAAAGAAAAAGAAATGTAAATTGGCAAAGTGGTATGAATCACCTCCAGCTGACCAGCTTGGAATCCTGGCTTGGAGTCCCAGAATAGTTCAGGTACCTCTTCCACCATCTTGCCTGAGTGGCTGCCCCTTCACACCTGACAATTACCGGATGTTCTGCAAAAACATTGACTTCTGTGTTCTACCTAGCCAGGATTGCCATGAGCTTCATCCAAAGATTAGCTTCAGACTACAAACTTCTCAGGATATCCAAACTGTTGAATTCAAATGAGACTGACATGACCATTTTATAGAACTTTGAACTCAAAAATACTTAATCCTAAGACTTCTAAATACAACCAAGCTGAACACTGTGAAAAGCTTGCCATAAATAGCTTCATTATTACAAATAGTTTTCCTGTGCTAGGGTTAAAGCCTTTCCTTTTTATTTAGACAAAAAAAGGGGGAAATGTTGCCAGATCACACTGTGAACCCTGACATTACATTATTTATTGGAATAACCTGTTTCTAGTTGTGGTGTGGCTCAGCCCTAGCACACACCTTTAATCCAAGAGCTTTCTGCTCATGGTAAACAGGATTAAATAAAGTCAACCATAGGTCAGAGGTGAAGCAAGCAACCAGTTGACAGGGAAAAAAGAGAGTAAGAGGGAGTCAGGAGGATGGAAAGAAAGACACAAGGGAAGTAGAAGGGACATTCAGTTTGAGGAGTTTTGTTTGAGATGGCATAGGAGAAAAATCTTTTCCTGGGTTGTTGGCAGAAGAGGAATGTCAGCTGGGTGTTTGCTCTACCTCTCTGAGCTAGCAGGCTTTCACCCAGCATCTGGCTCTGAGTTTTTATTGGTAAAATTGAACTATTGAGATTTAGATAAAAATAACACAAATGATGAAAGAGATCTAAAAACGCTATGTAAAAATCTATGAACTGCCATCTCAAGAAAAAATTCACCTACAGGGGACAGAAGAGTAAAAGTGGCATGGAAAAGAAAGGGAATAAGACTAAGGTTAAATGTTTAAGTAGGGATAAAGAGCATTAGGAAGAGCAGGGGTATGGGTGAGCTAGCTCAAACTAAGGCTGCAAGAAGACATCTTATGGGAATTCAAGCTAACTTAAAAAAAGGAGAAATTCAAAGGGAAATTTGAACAGAAATCCCTTGCATGAGTGGACAAAGCTATTCCCAGAAGACATGGATTATGAAATGAAAACTTCAGTGCCAGTTTCCTATACGTTAAGTAATGCTGAGTACTCAGTTGCAGCTGAGTTATCTATTTCAGTTTCTCAATGGTCCATAGTAGAAGGAACTTCACAAAATAGAGAACAAAAAAAATTAAGTCAGTGGATATGTAGTAGATCTGTGAAACACTGATATTTAGACATAACATAGTTGGTGTCTACTTCAATTCATAGCATCTGTGTTACTACCACAAGATGTGTTTAAGATGAAGCCAGTAAAAATTTCAGGTTGAATATAAAATGGGCTCCTGAAGTGCCCCTTTCAGAGAGGAACTATTGGAGTTGATGGATACAAGCAGAGAAAGAGAGAGGAGAGATAGAGGTGAGGGGCATGGGTAAACTAGGGTAACTGGAGAGTGGTAGTGACAGATGGACATGATTAATATATAATATATAAACATATTAAATGTTCAAATAATAAAAAGAAATGCTTGTTGTTTTCAATGATAGCAGAATTTAGGCTACATCTTAAGAATGAATGACTTATGCAACATGGAAGATAATATTCTATTAAATAGGAGTAGAGGATTCTGACAGATATTAACTTATAAACAGAATTAAGTTATGGGTTTTTGTAAATGACCTGGGTGATGAAATTTCCATGAAATAAATGATATTTGCTGTGGGATGGTCTGTATGTCAAATTGCTCTGATTGGTCCATAAATAAAACACTGATTGGCCAGTGGCTAGGCAGAACTAACAGAGAGGATAAAAGAAAGAACAGGAAGGTAGAAGAGTCACTGCCAGCCGACGCCATACAAGCAGCATGTGAAGATGCCGGTAAGCCACGAGCCACATGGCAAGGTATAGATTTATGGAAATGGATTAATTTAAGCTATAAGAACAGTTAGCAAGAAGCCTGCCATGGCCATACAGTTTGTAAGCAATATAAGTCTCTGTATTTACTTGGTTGGGTCTGAGCGGCTATGGGACTGGCGGGTGACAGATTTGTCCTGACTGTGGGCCAGGCAGGAAAACTCCAGCTACAGATAGTGATGTAGGTATTAGGATAAGTGTAGCAGTAAGGGAATTGAGCACTATATACTCATGACACGATATTCAAATCTAGTGACACAGTATAGGTTTAAAAAGAAGAGATGATTTAGAAACATGAAAGAAAAACCAATGTAATGAATCTACCCAAGGCAGCACAGCTGACATAAGGGCATCACCCAAGCTGGAAGTTGGAAGCTCATCTATCTAGTAGAAAAAGCACCCACGGCCTTCTGAAAGGAACCTGATGCTTGAGAACAGGATCCTTGGAGCATGAGTTCTGTAACCCTCTTTTACTTGTACCTGATTGTGAACTAGAATCCAGTGTTTGGGCAGAAGACTATGAACTGTGCGCCTAACTATACACTGTGTCTCTCATATTTAGTTTGCTCTAGCAGGTTTTAAGGAATTTCATTATTTTTGTCTTATAAACAGTATATAATTTAGTAATGATTGAATAATACAATCAGAAGTCAACTAGAAATAATAACCTTGAAAAAAATAAGTGGAAATACTTATATTTGTACTCAAAATAATTTATTCACCTGTATGATGGTTGAGATTAAAAACTGTCATATTTGTAGAATTATGTCAATAATCAAGTTTATTTTATGTTATAATCAGAGATATATAATGTCGAATAAAATGTGTTAATTTAAATATAATTCATGAATGCTTGGCTTTAGATTAATATTTCACATTTGCTGAAGCAACTCCATTAATAAATGTATACATAAGGAGCATAGACTTTGCCTCAAAGACACAGCTTCTTGCAGCACTACACACAATAGCCAAGCAATGGAATTAACCTAAGTGTCTACCAGCTGATGAATGAATTAAAAATGATGTCATTCACACATCACAATGGCAATATATTCAGCCACAAAAGTATCATTTCTGACAACATGGGTTGAACTGGAAATCATAATCAGTGAAGTAAGAAAAAAAATGACAAGAGCCACATGATCTCACTCATCTGTGCAATTAGAAGAGCTGAGCTCACAGAAGTTCAATAGAATTATGGTATCCAGAAGCCATAAGGAACAAGTGAGAGTTGGGGTGGCATGTGTTGACCAATGGAAAAAAATCTGACCTGTGGGAATAGCAAGCACTGGGTGTTTTGCACAGGGATTTGCACAGGGTGCTGACAGATAGCAGTAATGAACGGTGTTTTTCCAGAGGTGAAGAGGAAAGAGCCTGTCATCACTGTAAATAGATGGTACATGCATAAAGATACACCTTTAACCTGTTTTTAACAATGCACGATGCACACATGCATGAAAATATCACATATTACCCAACTAATGTGTAAGTTTTCATATTTTTTATGTGTCATTTAGAAGATAACTATTTTAAAACTTAAAGTATCTAGAGAGTATCTTCACTTCAGACAGCACATTAGATTGAGTAAAATAACTAAATACAGATGTTAAGCCATCTGGTGATACTGAAAAAAAAAGTCCTTTCAAAACTGTGATTGAAAAGATCATTAATAAATGAGTAAAATGGAAGTGGATTCATTATTATTAATTTATGTTTAACTTCACATGGAAAATTGGCAGATTTCAAATCTCATTCACGTGATTGAGACTGCTTTAAAAAGAAAGGAAAAACAGTTTCTGATGAAATATCAGACAATAGGACTCACTCACTGAAGAACATGGCTAGAATAATGATTCATTTATTCAGTAAGTTGATTTCACAACCCCACCTGCCAGTTCTAGGCTCATACAACACTGGCATTCACCCCTATGCATTTCAGATATGGATATCCTTGACACTTGAGAGAGCAGTAGAATTCTCCTTTACCTCTTCTGGCCAGTGGAAATGTTTCAGTCCTTTGGCATCTTCATCAGCAGGATGTATGAATTTGGAGAGTCAGGATTTTCAGTCATTAATATTTGCATTTGTTTTTAGAAGGCGGAAACTGCAAAGACTTTATTGATAGTTATTGCTCAATTGTTTATCAGAGAGTTGAAAACACTATAGTACAGAGCAATGACTCAGGGACAAAATGAGCATGATAAGATACATGTAATTTGAAATTTATAGACGTGATGTTAGTACAAAGAAATCAGTCATAGGGAAACTCAAAATAAACAGACATTTATACTACCATTTCACATCAACAACACAAAAACAAATCTCGGCTCAGGGAACATTCCAGAAGGTGGTGTAGAAATGTTATGAGTGCCAGAGGAATAGGTGAGGTTTTGCTGTGAGGTTTGATTTTTGTCTCTAGAAATGTCAGAGAGATTATATCTAGGAAGCCTCAACAAAATGGCTGCCAAAATAAGACCTGAACGTGGATGACACTCATAGACATGTTATCATGAAGGGAGAGCTTTCAAGGGCTTCAACCCTTTACAAAACCTATAGACAACTAAGGAATGCTGACAGTCCAAGAAAATATTTTTCTTTGGGGAAGAGCTGCCCAATCGGTTGGTTATCCAATACCAAGAGGTCATCCCTGAAACTTTATCCATACAAACAACATTCAAAGGACTGAGCAGACTGCATTTATATGTTTAGCAATATATATCTGTGAGGGTACATGGGAGGGTGGGAGAAAGGAAAGGATATAGGGAAAACTGTGCAAATATATTTTAATTTCCAAAGTTAAAAGGGAATGTTAATAGACTATTAAAAGTTAGAAAACATGAAAATGGAGCTAAATGCCCAATAAAAATGAGTAATTTCAGTCAGCGTACCCCCTATTGTAGTGTTCTAAACCAATGGGATATTTTCAACTCCATTGCTTAACTGAAGGCATAAACAGAATTCTTAGACTCTAAGTGAATGACATGAGAACACTTACCATGTGTCCACTGGTAACACACCCTAGCTTACTGAGTCAAGATCATCCTTCACAGGGTAGCCAAGCAATGTAAACTTATTAACCTATTAACCCGTATTTGTCTTTTAAGTACAGTTGATAAAATGTTAAAGGCTTTTATTGATACTAAAGGCAGTTGTGCAAAACAACTACATGAGTAACAGTTTTAGTGAAGTTCAGAAGCACAATGAGGAAACAGAAAATGCTGTGAACTTGAAACAATGTGTAAACAGGAAATAAGTGTTCAAACCCAGGAGATTTAGAGGCAGGCATTCATTCAGGAATACCAACACTTAAGAAAACTAAGGGCTTGCTATGGCTTGAATATGTCTCAGGATTCATGTCATAGATATTGCGTCCTCAAAGCAACAGTGTTGGGAAGCAGCTAGCCTTTATTAGAGATGAATGTGTTTACTGCAATGGGTGTGTTCTCTCTCCATGGGTACTTATAACAGAAAACAGGCTCTGGGCTCTCACATGCAAATCACTGTCTGTCTCTCCCCCACTCTCAATTCTCTCTCTCTCTCTCTCTCTCTCTCTCTCTCTCTCTCTCTCTCTCTCTCTCTCTCTCTCTCTCTTCTCTCTTCTCTCTGTTTCTTTCTCCTTCTCTCTGTCTTTCTGTCTCTCTCTGCATGTTTCTCTTTGTCTTTGTGTGTGTGTGTGTGTGTGTGTGTGTGTATCTGTCTGTCTGTCTGTCTCTCTGTGTCTCTATGCACCAACACAGCAAGAAGATCCTGTCAGATATCAGCACCTTAATTTAACTTCCTGGATTTCAGAATGTGAAAATCAAGCATATTCTCTTGGTAATAGTATCACACACACACACACACACACACACACACACACACACACACACACACTATAAAAAGATAGGTACCCTGTGGAAAGTAAAAGTTTAGGCCTAGGAAAGATGAAGAACAAATACAATCATTTCTAGAGGCAGGAAATCCCAAGGCAAGTGTGGATATCTGAAAGCACTCCTGAGACCTGACAGGGAAAGTGTGAGTGGATCAAAGCTGCACTCCATCACATCCTCTGGGCTTCCTTTTGGTGGTATTTCTAACACTTCTACCTCCATCTCATGCCATTCACAAACCAAAAGCTGCTCTTGCAATGGGTTTTACTCACTCTGGGCTTCGTTTTGCTTGCAGGCAAGGAGAATTTTCAGTGGCCCTTGAGAGTTGTGAATGTAGGTTATTTAGGCCAACCTGCCCACTGATGGTGATGTCCTAGCTGCGGGTCTGTGTGACTGACACCATGATGTACTTACTTGTTTTTCCTCTTTTTCATATTCATGTCTTTGGATTTCTTTGCTAGGTTCCTTTGAGAACTTTCTTGAACTTTATTTCCCCTGTGGAATCTGAGCCCAAACAAGTATCTTTTGAGAAACTGAAAGAAACTTGAAGTTTCATGAGTGCATAGGAGATAAATGTGAGTGAAATAATAGCTAATGAGAAATTGTCTTTGGGGACAAGATGCAGGAGAGGTAGGTGGGTGAAGTCAAAGTCTTCTAGAAACAGTAGAGTGATGAGCCCTGTCCCTGTTTTCCATAAACACTACCCATTTCTGAAAACTATTCTTGACTCTACTATTATTCACAGACCATCTAAGTGCTACCACTAAAAGGGTTGCCCTGGTGCAAACAGCTACTTCATCTCAAATTACTTTATTTCAAAGTGTCTCACACTAAGACTTGTTAAATCAAAAGTGCCAAGACCTAGCTGTGCCAACTCCTAACAATTGAAGTAGATTACTGTAGTTCCAAATTTCCTTATGTGAGTAATCAAAGATGACCTGGAGCCCAAACCACTGCTGTTCACCTGTCTGTCACCCCTAATGCTTCCACTCTTCCTGACAGATGATGTTTTAATGACACCCTATAGCAAATTCCCTGAAAGTTCAGGTATACTCTTGGAGACTGAGATCCCTATACCCTGTGACATAAACCAATACTACCAAATTCTATTTATCTACTCTACACTATTATTATTACTAATAGGCAAAATGAATTATTTTCTTATAAATATATTATGAAATTTTAGAAAATGATAACACCCCATCTCAACTGATGAATAATCTTTCCTATAAAACATCTATTAAACAGAACAAAAGCATAACCAAAATATGCTTAAATAATCACTTTCATATGTAGTAAATTCCCATGCTAAGGTTGCTAAAAACTGGGAACAGGTGAAAGAGGGGACTATAAATAAAGAGTGATATTGGAAACTCAATAATCAGAAATAATAATTAAATTGCAAGAGCCAATAAAGAAAACCATGGTGATAATAAAAATAATTAAGACAAAATGGGAGAATAACAAGGATGATGAAAGGAAATAAAGAAATTAAAAAAAGTTTGATGCGCGAGGTGAAGTTAGTAGTTACATCATATACAGAATGAATGTTTTATAAGAGAGTAAAATGAGCATAGAATACATCTACAACCATTCAAAATATTCCCCCCCCCAAATAAATGAATATCAACTTCGTAGCTTATCTGAGAAAGTCAATCTGGAACTGTAATCTTCCTGATATGAACTATCCTGGTAAATCATTCAAATTTAGAGCAGACTGTCAACAAACATACAAAAATACCCTAACAACTCCAGAAGAATACTAAGTCACTAAGTAAAAAAATGAAGAAGAGGGGTGGAGCTTAGAAAACACAATTGCTTGGCATCTGTCACTTTGAGAGCGCTTTACCAAATACGAATGAAATTCTGTTAGTTTTAAGGAAACTGTAAAATGAAAAATTAAACCAACAGCAAACTATGCTTGTGATAATGACACTGTGAGAAAAGACATTTAAATGTCTATTGTGCCACATTTGCTACCCAAGTGTTGGTGGGGGAAATCAACTATTAATAAACAAAACCAACATCATCAAGGAGTCCATATACTTAAGGAAAAATAGACTCGGTATAATAGGCATAGGCAAAGTAGAGGGGTGACTAAATACTGTATACTTCAAGTAAAAAGAAATAAAGTAGGATAATCTCCTTAACGGCAACATAGCTAACAACATCAGCTGAAATGAAAAACTGACAAAGGAAAAATCCACCTAGAAAGGATTGAGACCCTAGGGATTATATAAGATCTTAACATAAATATAACTACATATTAGGCAAAAAAGTTTGCATTCTCATTTTTGCCACAGCTATGTTATAAGTTATTTAAACATATTAAAACCAACTGAAAACTAGAGTAAAATACATATATTTTCATTTTTTTTCTAGAATAACGTGTGCAATTCTATGTTCATAAAATACTAAGAGATATATTACTGCAGAGGCTGGAGGGTAGATCAATTGAAAAGGCACTTGTCAACAACAATGAGGATTTGTGTTTGGTCTCCTGCGTGGGCATGCAAAGTGGTGCACACTTAAAATCCCAGCAATGGGGAAGTTCAGACAGGAGGATCCCTTGAACTTACTGGCCAAACCACCATATCTAAAAGGGAGAGCCCTGTATCCAGTGAGAGCTTCACAGTCTCCAAGGTGGATAACACTTGAGGAAAGATAACTGTGATTGAGCAGGCATATAGACATGCACATAATATACACACAAACATGCATGTGCGTGCAAACACACACGCACACAAGCACAAAGTGTCTCCATAGTCTTCAACAGGATCAACATTTTCAAAAATGAAGTAAGAAGAAATCTAAAGCAAATAATTTCCAATAATTCACTTTATAAATCACAGCATATTTTAAAGCTGAAAATTCTCACTCTGCTTTATTAAGTTGGCTGAAAACACAGAATTATATAAAAGTTGTGTTGCCAGGGGAAAAAAATCATATGGTTAAACACTAAGAGCTGCGTTCTTTGGGCTGCAGCTGAACTGAAATATGGATGGAGGTGGCAGTGGCACTCCTTTAGGACTCTGTTTTCCTGTTCTGCCTGTACCGTTACCATGGCAACCCTGATTACAGGCACTTGTCAGCTAATTGATATTCCATTGGGCTTTAACATATTCTTCCTTGTGCTATCAGAACATCACAGGCTACTTTTTCTCTTAAATGAGCAGTGCCCTGGGAAGCCTGGACTTTGGATGCTGCCCCAGTTCCTACTGAAAGCTTTCTCCTAACAGCACAGTTGATTGCTCCGTAAGATAAAGGCTAAGCATACACTGCTTTAGATAGCATTAAACAGCTGTAGTACATAACGATTTGTATTATACATAAGCATCTATCTTTCCATTTCAATTAGAAAAAAATGCAAAAACTTCTGCAGGAGTGTCATGATCTTTACAGTGAGTCAGACGTATTTCAATTTGTTATTACAGCAACATTTTGCTACTTTACTTCTTTGCTATATTTTTTAACTATTATTTAATGTGGACTATGTAAGAAAACTTGTGCTTATTAACTTTCTTTCTGTTGAAATAGTCTTTAATAGAGTTTTTTGCCCATTACTTTCTACATATTATTTTGTTGATTTCATTAACCTTACTTTACAAATTCTCCCCAGAGTATTAGGACAGGTCTGTTGGTGTCAGTGCTGGATTGTTTGCCTAGGGTGGTAATTTATTGCCAACTTGATAGGAACTAGAATCACCTAGAAGACAGGACTCTGGGCATACTGTGAGGGATTAAATTGATTAGATTAATTACTTACTTTTCTGTTGCTGTGATACAATATACAGAAAACAGGAGATTGAGGAGAAAAGGTTTGTTTTGGTTTACAGTTCCAGAGGGATAGACTAAATCATAGCAGGAAATACATGGCAACAGGCAAGCAAGCCATGATGTGAAGAGCAAGAAGGATCGTGTTTTCATCCATACACAAGATGCTGAAAGAGAAAATAAGCATTTGGACCAGTGTATAAACCCTCAAAGCCTACCTACCACCAGTGACATCATTCCGTCAGAAGACTACACCTACCAAAGGTCCTATAACCTCTACCAACTTGACATCACCTGTTCAACTGTATGAGCCTAAGGAGGCATTTTCCATTTAGACCATCTCATTCTGTCCCTCTTATATTCTCATGAGACATTATTCTGAGACTCTTATAGTCTCATGGGTATCTCTCTGAGTGCGCAAAATGCATTTAGTCAAACATCAAACCTCCCAGAGTCTTTAAAGTCTCAACACAGTTCAATAGTCCATAATCCAAGATCTCCTTTGAGACTCAGAGTAGTGTCTTAACTATGGCCCTCTGTTAAATAAAAAAAAAATTACATGTTTCTAGTATGCAATGCAGCAAAATATACATTACTACCCCAAAAGGGAGGGCAGAAGTCAGAGTGAGGAAAAAGTAGACAAACACAAACTGGAAACCCAAGCAGAGGAAACACCAGATCCTCTGTCTCCATGTCTGACATTTCTAGCTCCAGGTTCAAAGGGTATGTTGTCTTTGTTTTTGTTTTACTCCAGCTCCCAAATAAATACATTGAGACCTACTCTTACTTATGAATTCCTGGCCTTAGCTTGGCTTATTTCTAGCCATTTTTTTTCTTAAATTATCTTGTTTCTCTTCTGTGTTTTGCCTCTTGGCTTATTACCTTTCTCTATTCTATCTACCTTTCTTTCCTTCTTACTCTGTGGCTGATTGTGTGGCTGGGTAGCTGACCCCTGGCATCCTCATCTCCTTCTCCTTTTCTCTCTCCTTCTCTTACTCTTCTTTTTCTTGATCCTGGATTTCTCCTTCAATTTATTCGCTCTGCCTGGCAAACCCACCCATCCTTTCTCCTGCCTAGCTACTGGGAGTGTGGCTCTTTATTAAACAACCAATCAGTTGTTTTAAATCAGCAAAGTAACACATCTTTACCGAGTTAAACAAGTGCAACAAAAAAGAATGCAACACATCTTTGAATCATTAAAAAAAATACTCTACAGCATAAATGAATGTAACATATATTACTATATTCCGCAACAAAAGTGCTTAGGGGCCCCACATATTTTGGTGCCTGCAACATATATCTCTCTCTTGCGCTAATTCTGTTTCCTGTATGGAGCCTTTGTGGCAGATGTCTCAAAGCTCTGATATCTCCAACATCTTGGGTTCTCCATCACAACTCAAGTGTCACCTTCTCAGGCTCACACAGTTTTGATTCAATCATTCCTTAATGAGTGTGGTAGAATGAGATGCTAACTGTGTAAAATATAGAGCTCACTTTTCAATTCTACTAATTAATTCAAAATATTTGATTTCAAAATATCATCATTAGAATGATTAAATGCATGTGAAAACCAATTTTGCACATTAAATAGACTTAAAAATAAATTTTATATAATTGTACAATCATCCACTGTAAACTAAGTACTTTGGGATAAATTTCACAAATATGGTACATCAATTTCTATACGTAATTTATATTAATATTTAATTGGTTTTAATATAAACAACCTAAAATGCAAAGCATTAAAGCATAGTTTATATTTAATAAATAGTACAGTTTTGAAGTATGTTCTTTAATAAATCTTGACAAATAAATACTGCTTATATCCAATATCACAGTGGAAATTGTGTCTTCTATGCTTTGTTTCTTTAACAAATATGTTAAGATTCATCCATGTCATTGTAAGTTGATTTCCACTGCATGTACATGGCATAGTTTGTTTGATGCCTTCATACCATACTGTTTAATTATTGTAAATAAAACTGTCATGGACATTTATATACTTCTTTATATATTAATGAAAAGTTTAATTGCTCTTCACTAAATATGTTGAAGAGGAACTGATACATTGTATGTAATGTTAGTTTCCTTTCCCAGAGGTATTTTGTTAATTTATGTTCATTTGCTTCTCTGTAAAAGTTTTACAAACCTGAAAATTGTTCATAAAATGAGATAGAATTACAATCATTTGAGGAAAAACTGCCATTGTAAAGTTATTGAGTTATTCAGTCCATAAAGACATTCTACCGATTTGCTTAGCTTTTCTTTAATTTTCTTCTGAAGCACATATAATTTTCAATGTGTAGTAATTCAATATTTTATTAATGTGTTTTTATGCCATTAAAATGGTGAGTACATCTCCTATTCAATTGTTTATTGCTAGTAGATAGAAATAATTTTATTTACATATTAAGTTTTTTTGGCTTGCTACCTTGTTAATTATATATTTTCTTTGTAGAGCCTTTAAAATTTTACATGTGTTTATGTCATGTCATTCACTAAAATTACTCATCCTCCTTTATATTCTTCATAGCTTATTTGCTTTTAGAATCAGTTGTAAAGTGGTTCTTCTACTTGCTTGTCCAGGGATTTACATCAATGAATCCACCAAAACCTAAATTTTCTTCATAAGTGTCTCAGTTATAAATATATATGTGTTAAAACCTGATACAGTTCATCTGACATTTGTCATTTATTTGAGTTATATTTTTAGTTATTTTTAGTGCTTGTAAGAATGTGTTTAAGTCCTCTACCTTGTTGGTGTAAGGTTTGGTCTTGGACCTTCTTATTCTAATCTCTGTTAAATAATGAGTGACTTCCTACCTGCTGTCAGTATTCTGACAGTGAACTATATACATTCTTTTTTCCAAATATTTAGTCTCATTGCCATTTTGTTGGTTAACTTTTATCTTTCACATCCTTGTATCACATTGATACTTTGCCTAATTTTAAATTCCTTTAATTTTTTTTTGTGTTTCAGTTCTTCATTTTATTATTTCTTTCATTCCACTTTCTTGGGAATTAAATATTTCATTTTTCTAGATTTCATGGTGAATACATAGAATATATGTGACATTTTCCTTTCATAAATACAGGCAAAGTTATAAATTTGTTTCAAAGCACAATTGAATGGTTTTACCTTTGAAAATAGTTTAGCTACTGTGACTAATAAGATAAGGAAATTCTAAAATATGTTCTTATTTTCTGTAAATATGTTTATTTTTGTTTAGAAGGCAATGAAACTCGTAGACAAGACCATGGAAATTAAGTTTGTGTACAGTTGCTCTAGTCTGGGGTGTCAGGCGCAAAGCCACTGGGTTTCTCTATTTGCATTATAAAAGTTCCAGAATTGGCTAATGATGTGACCAGATTGAAATCTGAGATCTGAAATCTGAGATCCCTTCTCTAGCCTTTACAAAGAAAATAAAATATATGTTTGCCTGAGTGTATGTATGTGCACTATATGCATGTGCGGTGTCCATGCAGGCAAAAGAGGACATCAGAGTCTCTGGACCTGCAGTTAAGGATCGTTATGAGCCTCAGCATTGATGCTGAGAAACAGACCCAGGTTCTCAGCAAGTTCTTAAGTTCCCTGGAAGTGTAATTCAAAATATACAAGTTTTGAGAAACAAAACAAGCTGTTTATATAAATAATTCTTCAACACAAAACAATCTAATGCATGTACATATATCTCTATATATTCAATATATGATGTATTTATCTGGAGTATAGATGTAATCTATTTTATAAAAATATGATAATCACAACTTATGAAAATCAAATTTCTACCTGTTTCCTTGACTTGAGTGGTGTTGAATATAATGTGTCACAGGAATAAAACCGTTAAAATTTGAAGCTACTTCTCAAAAGTACTTGTTAATGAGTCTTATTAACAAAATAAAGGAAAACATCAGCAATACTGGTGATTTTAGGACTGCTCACAAATGGCAATAGTCTCCAACTTTCACAGCTGGCTCACTCATGATCATATGCATTTCATATCCTCCTTCCCAAATGCCTACTTTTCCCTACAGTGACATGTCAGGTTGCCCCTCCCAGAAATAGACTAGTCTCCTCAGTAGGATGTTGCACTCCTCACTTACAGGATCCAGATTTCCATGGTGTAACAAAGCACAGTCTGTTGCTATGGCAATGAGTAGCGTTGTGCAGCATGAGCTGCTGTGATCACAGGTCTCTCATTGCTAGCCCTATTTCAATCAGTTCTCAGAGACCATTTTTGTTCTTCTGCACACTCCAAAGCCAGCATTTAAAAAGCTTTGATTAATGTTTCAAACATTAACCAGTACACTGATGGGTTAAGTGCACTGCTTTAATCCGTCTGCTTTTGTCTTTAAATGCTCAGCCTATGTATTTCAGTAAGCCACAATAAACTAAGCATGTCTGACAGTTTTTAAAATACACTCAAAAAACTTGGTCTTCTCGTGTGAGCTGAATTACAATGGGAAAGCTTCATTTGGATAAGGCTTTATTAATTGACAGACATAACTTGAATTAGCATGTGCTTTGAGTTTCCCCTACCATACCTCACGCTATCAAAATATCACCTTATATTCATGAGAGAAGTTTTGATCCAATATCTAACTTGGAACATTAAATGTCTGTATAACATCTATATTTAAAATTATATATATATATATATATATATATATATACATATATATATATATCATATAAAATTAAATTCATAAATTTTGCTTGACTCAATGTCACTGCCTTGTATGCCAAGAAGCCACCTCCAAAATGTACATTTTTACTTTTTAAATATAAATGCCATTGTGCTTTTACTTCAGGTCCAATATACACCACAAATTATGGTTCAAATAGTATTGATCTTAGATTTCATAAACAAAATGACAAATGCCTCTATTTTGATAGAAATTAAGTCATAATATTACTAGACTGCCATTAATTTCTTAATTAGAACATTTAGATTTTCTCATAATATTTAAACTAGTATTTTTATCAAAAACATTAAACTGAGTGCTAATTTATTAACCTGTTCCATATGCATAAGAGGTCTTATTAGCCAAAGTTGAAGCACAAATTAACAACCATGGATACAGAGCACCACTCAGATGCCCATGGCTCTTCTACCTCGAATTTAATCTTGGATTCAATTAAATGTCACCTGGTAATTTTGGTTTCTATTTAAAGCCTAGACTTCATTGCACTGAATAGAATTATTCCCTTCCTCCAACATAACAAAAGTAACTTAGTCTAAAGTGCTATTTAAAATTCAGTAGATAAGAAAATGAATTCAGCAGACAATCTCTAGCGCTGTACACCTGAGTCTCCTCACTGATATTGTACCAAGTGAGAAACTCATGTGGTTTCTAAAAATCACAGGTGTCATACTTAATCTATGCACGTTAAAAGTCTCTAGTCTTACTTAGGATCCAGTCAATCTAAAAGACTGAAGTTTGATCAGAAAACTGGATCTGAAAGAGAGGAAGTCTTTAGCAATTGCAGCATGCTCTCTGGTGAAAAGGTACCATGTCTACTAGTTTATTATTTACAGGCAAATATGTACTTTACAAAGTCATATGTGCTTCAGGTCATACTTAAATGGATAGTGTATGCACATATAATATAGATTCACTGAAATTCTCTCTCTTTTAATTACCCTATTTTCAAACCTGACCCCCCAAAAAAGCATTTTCTAAATTATTTAACCACTAAAATAAAAAATAATCTTACTGAATTATCATTTCATTTCATTAGAAAAATCTCTTCTTAACAAAAAAGAGTTGCATCATGCTGCTCTCCTAAAAGTATTTGTAACATTTAAGAATGGTCTGGTCAAGATTTTAGTAATATAGGACTGTATTTGCAGATAAAGATAATTTGAATCCATACTTGCTCCTCTGTGTCCCTTTAGTTTCTTTCTCTTGCCTTACTGCTGTAGCTAATTTTTCAAGGACTATGTTGAATACAATTAGATAGAAGAGGAAGACATAGTCCAGGTGGAACTGCTTTCAGTTTTCCCTGTTTTGTTGAATATTAACTATACATTTGTCAGATAGAGCCTTTGTTATGTTGAGCATGTTCCTTTCATTCCTAGTATTCAGGGGTTTAATAACAGAAGTTCAACTTAGTCACAGGTTTTTATTCAATCTACTGCTATGACAATGTGATTTCCACTCTTCAGTTTACTTATGTGCTATATTAAATTTATTGATTTCCATATATTGAAACAGGCTTGCATCTCTGAGATATAACCAAATTGTCTTCAACGTATAATCTTAATGTGTACTTGAATTATGTTTTGTTTAGAGCTATTATGCCTGTGTTTGTTTATTTTTATTTGCCCCATAGATTCTAATGTTTGATCTCTTGAACACTCAGAATTCTAGAAAGGTTAGTGTTTTTGTTTTGTTTTGTTTTGTTTTTTTTGGTTTTGTTTTTTTTTTTTTTGTGTGTGTGTGTGTGTGTGTGTGTGTGTGTGTGTGTGTGTGTGTGGTGTGCATGTTCATACAGCTGATGGAGTAGAGGTATCCACTGGGCTTTATTTGCCCTTGTACCACTCTTTATTTTGTTTGTTTGTTTTATTTTATGCTTCTTCCTAGTAAATGTTTCACTTGAGCTTTTATTTTCCTACTACTATATACAAAGAAAGCTGCTTGTAATAAAATAAATAAATGAATGAATAAAATTCAATGACTGAACAAATGTCCTGTTGTCAGTGCACAGTAGATAACAGTCACATCACTCATCTGTTTTCCTGATAAGACAGATTCAGTAGGACACACATCTGATAAAACAGTTTATTGTATTTGAGGGCTGAGAACATTATGAAAGAGAAAAAGAGAGGACAATGATTAAGGAGCAAGAGAAGAGATGAATGAAATAAAAGTTTGCAGACAGAGACATGCATGATAATCTACCCTTAATCTATCATTTCTATATCTTTTTTGAGTAAATTCAATAATCTACCTCTTATTTTATCCTCTTTTTTCTTTTTGTTATTGAATCTACTTGTAAAGAGTAGCAACTTATTTAAAATGTTTTACATTGCTATGGATTTTAGTTATTGATACAAATTTAAAGTTAATTTTGTTATACTGTATGTATATGTCTATTCTTGTTTAAAGTATTTTGTTTGTGCAACTCATTTGATATAGTAGTGTATAGTTGAGAATATGACATTTAAAATGTTTTAATAACATAGATTTATTTTCTTTTTTTATGATTATGAGACTTGTCTGTTCCTGGCAGCACCAATCTACTTCATAGAAAATATGGGCAGTGTAGAAACTGCATATGGAGTTAACTTTCATTGAGGCAAAAGTTAGCCACTGGACAACAAAGTGCCCTTGCATCGACTGCTAACAGTATGATATCTAATATGGACAAACAGGACACAAAACAAAGGACTATTGATCCTTGCCAAGACAAGTGTGGTTGTGGCTTTGGCAATAGGTATCCTCTGAGGCCAGGACAATATGGCACCATTGCTAAAGTGGCTTTGCAATATGAAAAAGGTTCAGTGCCCCTTTCTTCGAAGGTAGCTGAACAGGACCGATGGCTTCTGGTATGCTGTGGAACAGTAGCTGAAACAGTTATATCTTGAAAGTGTAACTAGACTAACCTTCAGTGGTAAACTGGCATTTAATGAAGGAAATGAAGCCATTCACAAGCCAAGAAGAATGGGAAGCCAAATTCCAAAAACACTAGCAATGTCCAGAATTTAAAATCCTGAATCATGACAGGACACTGGCAGAATTCAAGTTTATCTGGTACATGGAATATTCGCACCAAGTACAGGGTTCAGCTGTAGGCCTTGTATGCATCCTGCTTCACTAATGAATCTCTCAGATACACTAAGCCTGAAGGTGGAAGATGATACCCCTATGTTACAGAGAAACCTTGGGTGACTGTCCAGGATGCTGGCTGTTTCTGTTATAACTCATTTTTTGGAAGTCACTTGTTCTTCCTGTTTTACTACATAGTATTATTTCCTTCTCGGGTCTCTGAGGAAGTTGAAGAAGCTCACTAAGAGGTATTAAGTGTGTAAGTTTGAAAGACATCATGAGATAATTTTCTGTTGGAAATATAAGTTAGGATAAAAAGTGAATTAGGTACATTTTGGACTCAAAATAGGATAGATAATGGAATATTTCCTCTGAATTTGTCAAATGCAAATGGACTAGACATTGCTGATGTATTTATTGGTTGTATATATTGTATATAGTTGTTGTACTTATTGTGTATAGTTTTTCTTATATTAGTTATAACTTTTTTATTTTTTATTTTTATTAGCCAAAAAAGTGGAAATGTGATGATATTTTATTTGTGCTGAAATATGGTGATATTTTATTTGTACTTTAATAAATAAAGCTTGTCTAGAGATCAGAGGAAAAAAACCAGCCAATATAAGTAAACAAAGAAGTCAGGCAGCAGTAGCACATGCCCTCAATCCTAACACTTAGCAGGCAGGATCTCTGTGTATTCAAAGCCACACTAGGGAACAGAACCAAGTGTGGTGACACACACCTTTAATCCCAGTACCAACCATAGAGGCCTGGAGGTCTGTACAGACAGACAGAAAGTGACAGAGCTATGTAGGAAGAGGAAATGATGTAGCTGGGCTAAGAGAGCCAATGAGAAAACAGACAGAATTCACAGAGACTGAAGCAGAGTGCACAGGCTGACATGGGGCTGCACCAGGTCCTCTGTGTGTACATTATGGCTTCTAGTTTTGTGCTGTTATGGGATTCCTGGGTGTGCTTAGAAGTGAGTCCCTTATTCTTCTGTCCTCTTTTGGACTTTTTCCTTTTGTTTTGTCCAATTTCAACGTGTTAGTTTTTGTTTTATCTTATCTTATTTTATTTTATTATTATCTCTTAGAAGCATGTTTGTTTTCTAATGAGAGACAGAAAGTGAGTGGATCTAGATGGGAGAGAAGGTGGTGAGGAACTGGGAGGAGAAGCAGGAGGGGAAAGCATAATCAGTATATATTGTGTGAGGGGGAAACCTATTTTCAATAAGAAGATAAAGAGTTATTGGATGCAGTAGAAAATCCTAAGGCATATGTGACAAATTACTGATATCATATATTGTATCATATTAATTTTTAACATTTAGCAACTTTTGCAAAGAGTGAGTATAATGCCAATTGAATACAATAAGAAAAATGTCAAAGGTCCTAGGTAGAATGCTCAGCAGAAAATGCTTATAATTCAGCTTTCATTTACCTTTTAAAAGGATCTTAAAACCTGAATAAATGAGCATCCATAATATAATGTGAGTATAATTGGTTGTATCTATTGATGTTATTTCAAAGAGAGGAATTAAGTAGGTACATAGATTATACTGTTAAAATTCAGTTCTATGAGATAATATTTCTGCCAGAGGGGCCTTCCAGATGGTTGGCAGAGATTATTTAAAGAGAAATTTTTCATTAATGTGAAAATGTGTTTTATGCAAATCTAATCTAATAACATCAAAAACAAAATAGCAACCTGTTTTCAGAAGGGATTATTTTATATGGGATTTGTGATTGCTTTTGATTTTAGCTTGTAGCTACTATATTGATACCATATAACATGCCAACCGAAGGAAGCAGAAAGAGATTTAAATTCTTATCCTTCCAGTATAGCTGATTTGGTTTTCAGATGATGACACTTATTTTTATTCCAATAGAAAAACTTTTCCCTTTGGGAATGAGAAGTGCTGTTTGCTTGTTTGTTTGTTTGTTGATACTTTGAGACAAACCCACCTTATGCAGCTTTAGATGGCCTGGAGCTCATTATGCAGGCTGGATTGACCTTGAGCTCATAAATCTGCCTGCCTGTGCCTCCAAAGTTCTGGGATCAAAGGGGTGTGCCACCATACATGGCTAAGAAATGCTATTTTAAACCTCATGTTTGCTGCTACATCACAGAAGGGATGGTGAAAGGCATTATTATATACCTAGTTTTAAAATTTTTTTGTTCTTTCATATTTTCATACATATCTATATTTTCAAAGTCTTGCCTGCCCATTTTTATCCTATCTTATTCTTTTTTAATGTAATATATGTAATTCATATATATATATATATTCATATATAACACATAATTCTTTATTGATTCTTTGGGGAATTTCAGGTCATGAACCCCCAATTCCACACAACTTCCCAGTCCTTCTATATCCACCCCTCACCCTTACGGCATAACCCCAGAAGAACCCCCCTCTCAAAATTAATTTAAAAATAAAAACACCTCACTCCTCTGTCTTTCCCATCTCTCAAATACCTCTCCATTGTCCTGGCAGCATTGGGAGCTACAGTGTGTCACACAGTATAGTCTTTTGTCTAATCAGCCCCACAGGCTCATTGCAATGAGTCATTGGTCTGGTTCGAGGCCTCTGACACAGCATCATCACTGGACCCTCACTGAAACTCCTCTGGCATATCCTGCTATCGCCCCAGTCCTGGGGATCCTGCGGCTGTCATTTCACAGGACCAATCCCATCACACACTGCAGTGGTTCAGAGGTGGAGTAGATGGACAATTGATAAAACTATAATTCTCACTGTGATTCCAATTATTAAATTAATTCATGACTTTAGTAGATGGATAGAGACACATTCTGAGATTCATTAATATAATAGTTATTATTAATTTTAATTTTTATCTAGGTCTGTGTGGGTATACATGTTTCTGAGTGTGTTAGGGCCACAAGTCTTCAGATGCCATAAAAGGCAGAAGAGGACATCATAGGCTCTGAGGCTTGAGTTACATGTGGTTGTGAGTATTGGAACTGGATGCTGGGACATAAACTTGGATCTGCTACAAGAGCTCATAGCTCCTAAGCTTTCGTTCCAGATCCCTAAACAGATAGAATCTAAATCAGTACTACTCTAAGATCCTAGCATGTTTAGATAATTTTCATGTTTATCAAACATGAATTCTTTTTGTTTTAATTTTTTTATTTATTTTTCTTATTTATTTATTTATTTTACATTCCAGTTGCAGTTTCCCCTCCCTTGTCCCCCTTCTCTCCCTTCTCTCCTCCCAGTTCCTTCCCCTACCTTTCCTCTGCATCCCCCCATCCACTCCTCCTCCATTTCTATTCAGAAAAGGACAGGCTTCCCTTGGATAGTGACAAAGCATGGCACATCAAGTTGTAGCAGGACTAAGCACTTTGCCTTGTATGTACTGAGCAAGGCAACCCAGTATGAGGAGCTGGGTCCCAAGAGCCAGCAAATGAGTCAGAGACAGTCCCTGCTCCCATTATTAGGAGTCCTGCAAGAAGACCAACCTGCACAACTGTCCCATACACGCAGAGCACCTAGGTCAGTCCCATGCAGGCTCCCTGGTTGTCCTTTCAGTCTCTGTGAGCTTATGAGTCCAGGTTAGTTGATTCTATGGGTTTTCTTGTGATGTCCTTGACCCCTCTGGCTTCTTCTTCTATCTCTTCAGCAGGATTCTCTGAAGTTGACTTAAAGTCTGGCTGTGGGTCTCTCATCTGTTTCCACCAGTTGTTGGATGAAGCCTCCCTGATGACTATTGGGCCAGGCAACAATCTACAAGTATAGCAGAATATCACTAGGAATAATTTCATTGACATTTTTTTCCCCTCCAGTCGTGTTTGGTTCTATCTTAGGTCTCTGGTCCACCCAACCTCTGTGTCCTGGCACTCCAGGCAGTGTCAGCGGTAGACTCGTTCTTGTGGTATGGGTTTCAGGTTGGACCAGTCATTGTTTGGCCACTCCCACAATCTCTGAACCACCCTTACCCCAGCACACTCCAAAGGCAGGACAGACTGTAGGTTGAAGGTTATATGCTGGCTTAGTGTCCCAATCCCTGCACTGGAAGTCTTGCCTGGTCACAGGAGATGGCCAGTTCAAGCTACAAACCCATAATTGTTGCTAGTTTTAGCTGTGGTCATTCTTGTAGACTCCTGGGAGTTTCCCTTTCACCAGGTTCTACCTGATTCTGAAATGGCCTCCTTTTCCAGGAGGCTCTTTCAGTACTCTTACCCCACCCCACCCCCACCTAATCCTTCATCTTCTCATCCCTACCTGTCCCTAGTCCACCTATGAAATCTCTTCTATTTCCTCTTTCCAGGGAGATCTTAGCATGCCCCTTGCACCCCTCTTATTATCTAGCCCTCTCTGGGTCTATGGATTGTAGCATGGTTATCTTTTACTTTACAGCTCATATCCACTTACAAGTGAGTACAAACCATATTCATCTTTCTGGTTCTGGGTTACCTCATTCAGGATGATTTTTTTCTAGTTCCATCCAAATTTCATGATGTCGTTGTTTTTAACAGCAGAATAATACTCCATGTATAAATGTACCATATTTTCTTTTGATATGTTTTTAGAAAATATATTTGATCATATGTTTCTCCTCCTTCAACTCCTCTTAAATCCTCACCTCCCTGTCCACCCAATGTGGTCTTCAGTCTTCTTTGTCTCTCACTCAAAAAAAAAATAAATAAAAACAACAAAACAAACTAAGTAATGTATCAGTAAAACAAAAATTATCAAAACAAAAAATAAGGAGTCCATTTTTGTATTGTCAATTACTCCTAGGATTTAGGCTTGCCCTGGAGAGTGATTAATATACCCACTGATACTCCACTTTAGACAGCTGATTTTCCCTTTCCCACTAGGTGTCATTGCAAATAGCTTCTTGGTTGGGGGTGGGATTTCTGCTTCTCGGGGCTTTGTTTTTGACTGGTTTGGACCTGCGCAAGTCTAATGTATGCTGAATTTTGTTCATTGGTTAGTAAGTTATTTTTATAACTACAACCAATCCTGCATCAAAGATAACAAAGTTGCTAATTATGATATCTGCTTTAATCAAAGTACTATTTCCCTTACAAAATGTCTGAATCAGTTTCTAGGAGGAAAGGTTTACTGTGACACACGTGTGTATAGATTTTGCTCCACCATTACTTGGATCCATTGCTCTTGTACCCATATGGAAGCAGAGCTTGTACTAACATGATCCTGCTCACATCAAGGTGTGCATAAAGGGAGAAAGAAGAAGAGGTGTCCAGGATTCCTAACTCTATTCCAAGTCACATGTCCAGTCTCCTATCATCGGCTATTGCCAGTCTCTTAATGGCTTCATTACCTCACTGTGGTACCATGAGAAGGAAAAAACTCCAAGTAATAACCCTGCCCATTCCTAAATGTAAGAATATGACTATGGTTGTGTGGCTGCTTCCCCAATATTTCTAGTTGTTGCCTTAGAAATCACAGTATTTTATGGATTTCACATATTGCTGCAATCCCAGAAGTAGAAGGAGATACTCTGAAACTGAATTCACTCCAAGGATATTGTCACATGGAAATTGTGGTCATTAATTTAGGGAAATGTATGGAATTTAAATATAGCTTCTTTTCCATTATGTCCTAAGTTGTAACATTTCTTCATAATAAAAATGATCATACAGTCATTTTTTTTTTTTTTTTTTTTTTGGTTTTTTGAGACAGGGTTTCTCTGTGTAGCTTTGCACCTTCCCTGGAACTCGCTTTGGAGACCAGACTGGCTTTGAACTCACAGAGATCCACCTGGCTCTGCCTCCTGAGTGCTGGGATTAAAGGCATGTGCCACAACCACCCGGCTTCAGTCATATTTTAGCATAATCTTTTTCTCAAATGTAGCATTATAAATATACTAGAAAGCAGTATCGTGTCAGTTCCTCTTTTTGTTTGTTTTTAATTAGTTCCTTGAAAATCCCACAGAAAGTATTTTTACTGTATTCACCACCCTCTCCTAACCCCTCCCAGATCCACTTCTCCCTTCTGTACCCATCAAAATTATTTTTCTTCTTCCCCAATAAGTACAATATGTGCTGCCCATATATTCTTGAATGTGCAGCTTTCCACTGAAGCTCGTTCCACCTACCAGGGGCCAACCCCTTAAGAAAACTGAGTCTCCCTTTCCCGAAAGAGCTATCAATTAGCCAAGAGATGCTCAGCTGGGGGAGGGGCTTTGTGCACAGTTCCCCCTCCGCGTTGGGACTGAGTTTAGATTGACTTTGCATACATTTTGTGTACTCTGTCACAACTGCTGCGAACTCCTATCTCAACTGCCCAGCTGTGTACAGAAAACACTGTTCCCCATGGTGACCTGCCCTCTGTGACTTTTACACTCCACTCCTTCTTCTGCAATGATGCCCAAGCTTTTGGGCGGGCGTGTGTGATATAGATGTCCCCTTTAGGGGCAAACATGTCACCATCTCTAATTTTTAACACTTTGACCAGTTGTAGGTCTCTCTGTCAATCACATCTACAGCGCAAGGGGTCCTGAGACTGAGTGGTGCGCTGACCTGTGAATATAATGAAAACTCATTAGGACTCAGTTTAATAGTGTATCCATTTAATAGAAGAATAGTAGGAGGACGAACTTTCAAATAATTTTTTTTATGAATTACCACTTTGATTGGCAATAGAAACATGCAGTTTATTGTTCCATCCTACAAAAATGCCTTTAGTGGGTGTTTTTACTTTGTTACAAAAACAAATTTAAAAAAATTATTCTACTTTTGCAGACCCAAACACCACCTAGTTAAAACAAACCTAAAGATAAAAAGCCAGCAGCTGTGCTTAAAATAAAAGCCACAAGTGAAGATGACAAGTGAAGACGTTTCTACAAAGAAAAACTATGCATCCGATGACACTGGGAGGTGTGGATGAAAACGCAATCAATTCTCTAATGAATTAATAGGCACCATCGGCCTCTCATGTTATTCTGTGCAAAGTAACTAATGAGCAGGAGAGAAGTTTCTAAAAACAGAGCAGTCAGCACATTCCAGAAACTTGCTTCCTGTTTAAAAGGCATTATTAATAGTACATGACTGTTCCTTGATAAGGAACCTGTTTTCCTTCTTCTACATTTAGAAGAAATTGGTAGATGCTTTTTTTTCTTTCTAGAGAAATGAAAATAACAGAAAAAATTAAAAGTAGGTACGTTACATATAATTTTACTTTGAGTTGTTTAAGTTATTCTCTATATGATATTCACAACTAATTTTTAATCCATCCCACTGTGTGTATGTGTGTGTGGGTGGATGGGTGGGGGTGGGGGTGTATGTGTGTGGGTGTGTTCATGTCAAAGGAATCCCATGTATATGCCCATGTGAATGTACCTTGAACATTCTTCTTCAGAAGATGTTCACTTTTTAAAGATGTATTCATTTATCTTATGATAATTAGCATTTTGCCTGCATGTATGTATCTACAGTGCTTGAATGCCTGGTGCCCATGGAGGTGTGAAGAGGGAATTGAATTCCCCCAGAACTGGATTTATGGACAACTGTGAGCTGCCATGTGGGTGATGGTAATTGAAGCTAGGTCTTCTGGAAAGCAACAAGTGCTCTTAACTGCTGAGACAACTCTCCAGCCCTCAACTTGTTTATTTTTCATTTTTAAATTATAATTAAATAATTCCTTCCAAACATTTATATATAGCCATTCTTGCTCTCTTTCAAGTCCATGGCCTCTTTTTGTCATGAATTGCCTGGTCTGTATAATGTTACTTGTATGAACATGTTTCCAGGGCTGACCACTTGATACCATATAACGTTAATGGACAATTCCTTTATGAAGAATATTTCTACTATGCTCAGTGTTATTTAGTTGCTTACATTGTTGGTTGGTTTGTTTGCTTGTTTGTTGAGAGACAGTCTGTTGCTGGCACTAGAGTTTACAGATTAGGCTAGTCTGGCACTAGAGTTTACAGATTAGGCTAGTCTGGCACTAGAGTTTACAGATTAGGCTAGTCTGGCTGTTGAACAAACTCCAGAGTATACCTGGTTCCACATCCTCAGTGCTAAGATTACAAGAGTGCACTTGAGAATTATTTCACTAACAAACACGTATCTCTCTCTCTCAAATTCTGGCATGGACTAGAGAAGTAATAAACCATATTTCATTAACTGAAAAACAGAGCACAAATTCATCATCCAAAAGTTAATTCTTCTCAGCTTCAAGAGCTTGTGGATAGGTGGAGACAAAAACTTCAACGTTGCATAATTATTCAGTGTTCAAAATGAATATCCAACTATTCACATGGAAGCTCCATTTATAAATATTCATGCTGAAGTCAAACACTTTTACATATTTCTAGCTGTAGACATGTGAATTTGATTGTACAGCCACAGAGGGTATGCTCCTTCCCCAGTCATCTGTCCTGAGCTGATCCCTGCCCTCTTTGTGTACGCGACCTAAGCTAGGGACTTGTGACCCAAATAGTGCCAACCAGGCTGTTGTGAGTGATTTGGTTTATGAGAGATTCTCACAAATACAGAAACTCAGATTTGTGGAGAACGAACCATCTCAAAAGGAATCAGAGGGGGTAATAAGAAAGTTCAACCTTTTTTTGGAGGGGGCTGGTGTACTGATTTTTAACCCCCTTCAATTTTCAGGTACTTTTCTAAAAACATTCATCGTTTTTTCTCACAATTCTTCAGAGTTGAATTCTACTGTCTATGTGTAAAATGAACACAACAAAAATAATCTAACAAGATTGAGACGGAGAATCAGATCTTTGGTTAGGATCCAACTCCTTGTCTTTGCGGATGTGGATGTGAACAATGACCAAGCCGAACCTTCTAGAACTTGTGTGAGCTTACTTTTGTTGGTGAGTTGATGGCTATAGAGAAGAGAGGTGCAACTGGATCTTGGTGTTTCCAGGGGTGGGGCTTCGAGAAGGTGTGAGAGGTTCCGTTTTAGACATAAACACACCAATAGGAATGAAAAAGCCAAGAACAGAGCCACAGAGATCACTTCATTGTTTAAAAATCAGAGTGTCAGCTCCAGTTGAGGTCCATGACTCATTAGGTGGGATCAGCGCTACCACGCAGCCTCTTCAGACCAGCCTTATGTCACTGCTCCACTCTCCCTCCCTCTCTCTTCTTTCCTTCTGCATCTTCCCGAAATTCACCTCTTCGTGTCTGTTCAACTTATACATGGTATAGTAAGGTATATTAAATGGCTTGGTTTTTTTTTTAACCTTCCTTCTTTATTATTATTATTATTATTGTTATTATTACTATTATTATTTTAGAAATGAAAGAAAATACAGTATACTCTTGAGAATCTTAAATCCAGAAGTTTCACACCTGTTTTTCTGCCAGTTCATACTGACTAAAATCTTACATTTCTGTCGATTCTTTTGTTGTCTCTTGAGAAAAAAAAATATCTGGAGATGTCTTCACTTCTTATAATTCATTTTTGAATTTTTGTCTAAAAAGAAACTGTTCGAAAAGATCTCTACTTGTCATGTCAGCGTTCTTTACCACGTCACCAGCACAAGTTCATTAGGGACAATGCTTAGCATGGCTATGCTAATCATACCATATATGGGAAATCACACACACACACACATACACACACACACACACACACACACACACACACACACACACCCCTTTATACACTTACACTCACAAGAGTGTTTGGGGTGAGAATGCCTGAGACAGCTTGAGGAATTTGCAGACATAAAGTAGGCCTTGGGTGTGTGTTAGCTTGCATCCTATAAATGAACCTGTTGGTAATGCTGAGGCAAGCAAGGGTTGCATTTTTGATGTTTTGTCTCTTTTGTTTATCTATTTAAAAAAAAAAGAAAATCCTATTTTCCTCAACTCCATCAGCCTCATCAACTACTCCTTTGTTAGCGGTAGTGGGTTTAGTAAATGTGTACTCAAAGAAGCTCACTGTTATGTGCTAAAACCACCTGTAAATTACAAGGAATAATAGGTCATTACTGCAATCGTGATGGCAAGCTGGCTGCAAAAGCACTGGTTAAGAGTGCGTCCAATAAGGAAAGATGTGATGGATGTGTTGGTGATGCAAGCCTGTGGCATATTCTGTAGTTTCTCTGCTTTGTGCTCTTTTCTTACAGACTTATTGTAGATACTTCTTTATCTACCTGCCTCTAACTAGACTGTTAGGTGCCCATAGCAGTCCGTTTGTCTCAGCTTCGTCTCTCCTTATCTAAGTGACTCGATTGGCTTAAAGAAGATGCTTAATCAACACTCCCAAATGGAAATATGACAAACAATTCTGAATCACTGCTTTAATCAAGCTTCTTTTAGATTTGCTGACTTTTCAGGATTCTCTACTAAACATGGAACACTAAGATTGCTGACTGCCTGGGAACTCTTCCATTACAAATGAAATTAAAATTGCCCTACCAATGTTTGTTATTTGATTGGATAGTGGGAGTAAGGTCCTTATATTGTCCCCAAATGTGATTCAAAAACAGAGTTCTCACCTCAAAGATATGATCATAGCCCAGGAACACAAATCTAGGGTACCACAAGTTCCATGTTCCAATGTGGAAGCAGTTTCATGAAGTTTTCACCGTAACAAAACAAAGTCGTAAATCAAGAAAACTTTAAAATTCATCAGTAGAAACATCAGAGAGATCAAGGATAGCAAAGCTAAGAAATCTCAGCTGTGCTCTCTGATCCTATTGGATGACATTCTTAGCTGTGGGGTGGTGGAAGCTAGTGGACTGGTAATCCAATACATGCCCAAAGGTTTGTAACTATTAGTCACAGGATATTAGGTCCAACACAGAGGTAAGCACCATATGGCTATTTAGGAGACCAAATATAGCTCAAGGGAAATTGTAATTAGACTCTTGTCCTAGTCTGTTTTCTATTGCTGTGAAAAACACCACGGCCACAAGCAACATGGGAAGAAAAGGGTTTACTTCAGGTTACAAGTTAGAATCTTTCATGGAGGGAAATCATGACAAAATCAGATGCAAAAGGCCATGGAGAAATGCTGTCCCAAAGCTTTGCCTCAACGCCAATTTCAACTTCCCAGAGGAGCTGAGCTTGTGTAAAATTGACAACAAATAAGCAGCAGAGCTCTGGATGTGTGACTTCCCAACCTCTCCACTTCACTGCTGTTACAGAGGGTCAATCAGCCATTGCAGACACTCCTTCTTTCCAGGGAGTCTCCTTCACAAAAGGGATGTCTCTTAAAGGAGCAACAGGCAGAGCTTGTGCTAGGCGACTATAAATGTGTGGATGGACACTCAATCCTTTTGTTGTTGTTTCAGTTATTTTCCATGTTTAAAAATTCAACAACTTACAACGATTTTGTAAGTATTATAGTTTTGTTTTGTTTTGATTTTAGCAGAATTCAAACATCTGTTCTTTCTTCACCAAATTCCTTCAAAATCTGAAATTATCGGTAATAGTCTCACCTTATACTTATTTGGACAAATAAAATAGGCACATGCTTTCTTTCTAAAAAGAGCCAGTTTAAAATTCTGACTGTATTACCAAAGCTTGACTTGAAGCCATGGTTTCAGGTATGATTAGATAACTTTAAGGGACTGAATTTGATTTTGTGGTGTCAATTAAAGTTCTTTAGAGAGGATTTGCCTTTTAATCTTGTATATGAAGTTCTTATGGTTGCTTTATAAACAGATAAATAAAGTCACCTCCTGACAAGCATAAGAGGTCTCAAACACCTTAAGGTTGTCAAGAAAAGAGTAATTCAGTGGGTATTTCAGGTGAAATGCAACTGAAACCCCTGGCTTAGTTTTCTAATTTCTTTTTGTTATTTAAAAAAAAATAATTTATTTTACATACCAACCACAAATCCCCCTCTCATCCCTCCTCTTGCTTCCTCCCAGCCTCCCCGCCTCTACTCCCAATCCTCTCCTGGGAAAGGATAAGGCCTCTCATGGGGAGTCAGTAAAGCCTGGTACATTCAATGGAGGCAAGATCAAGTCCCTTGCCCCTGCATCAAGGCTGAGCAAGGTGTCCCATCACAGGCAATGGGCTCCAGAAAGTCACCTCATGCACTAGGGATAGATCCTGATCCTACTGCCAGGAGCCCCTCAAACAGACCAAGCTAGACAACTGTCTACCTTATGCAGAGGATCTAGTCTGGTCCCATGCAGGTTCCACCATTTTTGGTCTAAAGTTTGTGAGTTCCTACTAGCTTGGTTCACTTGTCTCTGTAGTTTTCCCCATCATGGTCTTGACTCCTTTGCTCATATCATCCCTCCTCCCTCTCTTTGACTGGACTCCTGGAGCTCAGCCTTGTGCTTAGTTGGGGATCTCTACATCTGCTTCCATCAGTTACTGGATGAAGGCTCTATGATGACAGTTAGGGTAGTCACCAATCTGATTACCTGGGTAGGCCAATTCAGTCACCCTCTCCTATTGCTAGTAGTCTAATCTGGGTCATCCTTGTGGATTCCTGGGAATTTTCCTAGCACTCCTTACCCCATGATGTCTCCTTCTATCAAAATAGCTCTTCTATTGCTCTCCTACTCCATCCCTCCCCCAGCTCAAAGGCTTAAGAAAGTCAAACCTGGAGTTTCTTTTGGAAGATTCTGGCAAAGCAGATGGAAAAGAGTCCACACTAGTTTTCCAGATAAATTGATATGAATTCTTAGGTCATATTTAATGAGAATAAACTTAATTTTCAAATATTTGTCTTGATTTGATTACCTTTAGTAAAAGACTGACAACTGTTGAGTCTATTTGTAAAACATAGATGCACATGCTTCTTTATTTCCAGTACATTCTCTCAGATTCCACAATAGCTCTGGACACACAATTCTTAAAGATAACATGATTTCCTTCCAAAGTCCATGTGAAACTAAAACAATTCTAAAAATTTAAAGTGATACCATTAATCCCTACATTGGGTGAAAGCAGTGATGTGGAGCTATGTCTCAGATGGGACATGAGTAGCCTGTCAGGCTTCTCACCCTTGAAGAAAATTTTGACATTATCCTTCCTCAAGCATCTATCAATTGCCAGTAATTCCTCAGCCAGCAGTGAGACTTCTTGAACATCTCCCTCATCCATGCTAGACTTTTGTCTGGCTTGATCTTTTGCAGGTCTTGTGCACACACAGCTGCTGTCAGATTTTACACACACACAAACACACACACACACACACACACACACACACACACACACACACACTTAATTAGTATTGCAACTGGACTTCAACAAGTAACTACCAATTGCTTAAAACCTGCAAGTTTTGGCTGAGAAAAGTATTTTCCATTGTCTAAATGAATCATGGAGCTCTGTCTCACGGAGAGCATCTAAAAGAATCTTCCATTCCCTATATAAAATCAGTCAAGCATCGAATTTCATGTCTGTTAGGTTTCTGGAATGCATTAGAAATAGCAATGTTTCTTTGACATCAGCAATGTCTCAGGTTTGCTGTTAGTAAATGTTGAGCTTTATAACTAGCAATCCTTAAGTCCAAAGGAAAACACACACTGAAAACTGTGAACATGTGTCTTCTCCATTACTAATGTGGTCTGTGAGCAATATTCATGCAGATAAGCTCCATCAACTTTTCTCAGGAGCCCCGTTAGTTCTCTAAAGAAGTGTAATATCTTCTAATTTCTTCATTTGGAAATTTTATACATTTACAGCACTTTAAAAGCTTTGTTTGCACAACTAAGTTTTCATTGATTTGAAGAAATACTCATGAGGTCAATGTGTACTGAAAGCCACAACCTGGGTTTAGGATCTGCTCTCCCAGAATTACAGCATTTTTTTTTCACTGTTTTCCATGAGTACTCTGTTCTGAATTGCTTTATCTTTTAAATGAATCTTAATAATACTTATTTTGTAAGAAAATTCCAAAGGTCAGGAAGACTCTGTATTAAAAGTGTATTTTAAATGTTGACTGAAAGGCAATGCATGCAGAATACCACATTTTCAAGCTACTTAAAAAATATCGCTCCTATACAATTTCATGATAACTTTGGCAAAAAAGAAATCTTGCTTCAGATTATATTTAAATTTTCCAATTAGATAATACATCTTCATTAAAACAAGACCAACAGGAAGCCTCACTTCATACAATGCCATGAGTTTCTGATATAGATTTGAATGCTAATCAAGTACCAAATATAAGCCTCTGCTAACATGCAGTTATAAATTAAAAGCAAAAATTTATATTTTGTATAATTACAAATAGATGACTTTCATGGCTATGTTCAAATTTTAAACTCTTTGAAGAAAGAATGCATTTCTAAACAAAAGAAGAGATGAGTGAAAGAGAAATACAGAGGCTCTTGGAAATCTAGAGCTCCTGCCTGTCTTATTTGGCCTATTCTCCACTCTGAATCAATCTACAGAGTCTTCAAGCTAATCCACCTGTTCTATCTGAGCAAAACCTAGAAGTGCGGAGATATAAAAAGTTATTTCTTTAGTTAGAAGATAAGGAATGATGATAACAACATGAACTTTTACCCATAAAGCAATAACTCAATAGTAGCAAGTCTAAAGCATTTAAAATAATATAGGCTGGGCAATGGTGGCACATGCCTTTAATCCCAGCCCTTGGGAGGCAGAGCCATGCAGATCTCTTTGAGTTTGAGGCCAGCCTGGTCTACAGAGCAAGATCCAGGACAGGACCAAAACTACACAGAGAAACCCTGTCGCAAATAGTTAATTATTCAGGATCTTGGATTAGATGGGTTATTAGATGCTCACTATCAATAGTAGAAACTATACAGTGGGCCCATAGTATTTGAATTTAAGATAAATCTTCCTTCTAGTTAGAAGGCCAGACCTGCACTGAAATATTGGAGTTCAATTGATATCTAGTTCTGCAAATGATGACCACCATTTGGACTATGGTGGAACTTTTTCTCCTCCCTAAATCTAATAGTTTTCACTTAAAATTCTACCATGCTTAGTATTTAAATGTTCATGGAATGTTTTCTTGCACTTGTCTCTAAGAGCTTCCTTTAAAGACCTTGATAATAATGGACTCTGCAGAGATAGTGAAGAAACTAAAGCTTGAGTTGCCTGCATAGTTTCTAACTGAAAAAAAAAAAATAAGAGATTGCACCTAGGGAAAGAATGTGCCTGTGGAGACAGTTTAATATGTAGATTAGTAAAACTACCTATGAGTCTGTTTTCTTTCATATCATCATGTGATGCAGAAATTAACCTCACAGAGAATAGGGTAAAACCACATTCCCCATTCTGTGCCCCTGAGCAGCTTCACTTACATGTTCTGCTTTTGCCCTTGGCTCAGCTAAGTGCCTGAGCTTGTTAATAATGAAGAGCCTCTTGAAAAACTAAGTATAGCATTTACACTTTTGTAAATTTATGACAAAGGAATGAATCTAACACCAGATCTTATAACTGTCCAATGGAGTACAAAAATGACACAAGTCATGAAGTAAATTCTCCAGAGATTAACATTTTATTTATCTCTGTCTTTATGAAATAGTTCTGCGGCAAATAATATTGACTCCACGTTAGTGCAATAGAAGAATTTTTTTTTATAATTTAATTATTAATATCAATAACTTTTATTCAAGTTATTTTATGCCTATGAGATGATTTGGTTTCTTAAGACACTCTTGTGTGCTTGAGAATTCTCATATTCCACACACAACCTTACCATCAAGTCAACATTACTGCAACAACTTTGCAGTCTGTCTTTCTGTGTCACTTTTGCAAACATAAAAATAGTGTTCGCTGTGGAGTAATCCTCTTGTACACCATAAAGATTTGTCACTTGAATTGGTTTAATAAAGTGCTGATTGGCCAGTAGCCAGGCAGGAAGTATAGGCAGGGTGACCAAACTAAGAATGCTGGGAAGAGGAAGGGCGGAGTCAGGAGTCGCCAGCCACATGCAGAGGAAACAAGATGAGAGTGTCGTACTGAGTAAAGGTACTGAACCATGTGGCTAATAGGTAAGGATTATGGGTTAAGTGTAAGAGTTAGTTAGTAATAAGCCTGAGCTACCGGCTGAGCATTGTATAAGTAATATTAAGCCTCTGAGTCAATTATTTGGGAAGCAGCTGCTGGGTATTTGGGAATTGCTGGTGGGACAGAAATGTCTGCTTATAGGTGTTTTAAAAATCTGTCGCTGAGTTAGACAGATTGTTTAGTTGTTAAATCACTTCTTTTGCAATCACAAGGACTTGAGTTCAGATCCCCAAAAGCAACATAAAAGCTGGAGATTCAGGCACTGCCCATATTTCTAGTATTAGGAGGTAGAGACAGAGCATCCTCTGAATAAGCAGGTCAGCCATGCCACTCATACATACATTAAAATATGTAAAATCAATTATATACCACACTCCAGGGCTTACTAATACAACCAAAATAAAATGAAATCTTTTCTAGCATCTCATTGAAAGCCTCTTATGATGTTTTTCTGACTAACCAATTTCTGGATACCTAACGATGGTCCCTCTCAGTGGCCCAGATGTGACCAAACACTAGTTTTCTGATTCAGAGACGTTAACTTCACACTTTCTTCTATTGTGCCGATTTTAAAGTAAATCACTAATACTGGTGAATATATAATAAAACCCTTGCTTGCTATGTGGTTAACAAAACTAACGCTATCAGGATGAACCAAAAGCTTCCTGAGCATCCAGTAGCATCATTTTCATAAAAATCATCACTTCTCTGCCCTGTGCTGAGTTCCACATCTGGAAATCTGGCCTAAGTTATGAATGTATTTGCCAAGAAATAGAAGATTGCTTTCCCAGTGAGGCTAGCTTACTTCAGCCTCTGTGGTTGGAATAAGAACGGCTCTTGTACACTTGTGTATTTGAATGTTTAGTTACCCAGGAGTGAAGCTATTGAAAGGATTAGAAGGATTAGGAGGGTATTCACCAGTCTGATTACCAGGGTAGACCAGCTCAGGTACCTTCTCCGCTATTGCTAGAAGTCTAAGCGGGGGTCATTCTTGTGGATTCCTGGGAACTTCCCTAGCACCAGGTTTCTCCCTATTCCACTGATATCTCCCTCTATCATTGCTCTCCCACTCTGTCCCTGTTCCAGCTCGACTATCCTATTCCCTTATGTTCTCATCCCCCATCCCCTACTCTCAATTGCCCCCACCCCACCCCAAGTTTACTCAGGAGATCTCATCTATTTCTCATTCCCAGGGTGATCCATGTGTCCCTCTTAGGGTCCTCCTTGTTAGCTAGCTTCTCTGGAGCTGTGGGTTGTAGTCTGGTTATCACAGAGCCTTCATCCTGCAACTGACAGACACAGATCAGAGATCCACAGCCAAGAGGTAGGCTGAGCTCCAGGAGTCCGGTCGAAGAGAGGGAAGGGGATTCTATGACAAGGGGCATCAAGACCATGATGGGGAAACCTACAGAGACAACTGAGCCAAGCTAGTGGGAACTCATGAACTTTAGACCAACAGCTGTAGAGCCTGCATGGAACTGGACTAGGCCTTCTGCATAAGGGAGACAGTTATGTAGCTTGGTCTGTTTGATGGGCCCCTGGCAGTAGGACCAGAATCTATCCCTGGTGCATGAGCTGGCCCTTTGGATTCCAGTGCCTATGGTGGGACACCTTCCTCAACCCTGATGCAGGGGGAGGGGCTTGGACCTGGCTCAACTGAATGTACCTCCCAATGGAAGGCCTTACCTTTTTGGAGGAGGAGGGGATGGGGCTTGGGATAGAGGGAAGGACAGGGGGAGGGGGGAGCAGGAGGAGGGATGAGAGGGGATTCTGTGGTTGGTATGTAAAATGAGTAAAAAAAAAAATCTTAAATTAAAAAAAAAGGATTAGAAGGTGTGGCATGTTGGAAGAAGTCTTTCACTAGGAGTGGACTTTGAAGTTTTAAAAGCCCATGCCAGACACAGACACTCTTTCTCTCTCTCTCTCTCTCTCTCTCTTCTCTCTCTCTCTCTCTCTCTCTCTCTCTCTCTCTCTCTCCCTTTTCCTCTCCCTCTCCATCTCCCTCCACCTCTCTTTGTCTCTGCTTGCAGATCCTGACCGAGCTCTCAGCTACTGCTCCAGCACCATGCTTACCACCTTGTTCCCTGCTATAACATAATGGACTGACCCTCTGGAATGATAGGCAAGTCTCTAATTAAATAAAATCAACAAGAGTCGCCATGGTCATGGTGTCTCTTCACAGCAATAGAAATAAGAGGGCCTCCCATCAGCTACAGAACTGATTAAGAATCACAATATACAAAATGGAAACTTATGTCTTTAATTGTGGACTGTTATATCTAATAAGATATTATTTACTTCTAAATTTGACATCTATGACTTGGTTAATGTTGAAATTTTTATTATTGCTTGCACATTTTTATTTTGTTTTGTTTCTACTAATTTTTAGTTAAGATACAAACTATGGCTTTGTTATGACAGTTTTATCATATGTTTATTATTATATTGTACTCATTCACACACACACACACACACACACACACACACACACACACACCACTCTCTCATAAATACAAATCTGGATTTAACATACACATAGAAAGTATGGAAATGCATCATTCTTTTCCTCCTCTATAATCCTCTCTTTTTCCTCTAATTGCTTCCTCCATTCTTCCATATGTAAGAGTTTGTACTTGTTTTCCCATCCACGTAAATTCTCTGAATCACAATTAAAAGACATCAAATATCACTTAAATAAGTATTTGACCATTTTTGACAATATTTGTAAACGTGTCACCATTTAAAAGAATAATATCTGGATTTTCTTTTTTTTTTTTTTTTTTTTTTTGGTTTTTCGAGACAGGTTTTCTCTGTGTAGCTTTGCACCTTTCCTGGAACTCACTTGGTAGCCCAGGCTGGCCTCGAACTCACAGAGATCCGCCTGGCTCTGCCTCCCGAGTGCTGGGATTAAAGGCGTGCACCACCACCGCCCGGCTGGATTTTATTTCTTATCAATACATACCTGCATTTATTTATTATCACTTAAAAATTATCACCAATACATATGGAGTCCCTCAAATGGTACTTTCATAAATTCTGGTAATTCAATAACATAAGACACCACTCAAAAGTTCCCAATTCTAATTTCCTTTGTTGGTGTTTTTAATTAATAATTAACATATAGCAAACAACAAAGGTCTTTGAAATGGTTGATACTGCCAACTTGATAGGACCTATAATCTCCAAGGAAACAAGCCTCTGTTCACCACTGTGAAGACAATCTAAATTAGAGTAATCAAAGAAGGAAGCCCATCACACAGTGTATCTCAGGGCTGGGACTCCTGACTGCATAAAAAGAAGAAAGCCAGATGAGCACTCATCTCCACTTTCTGACTGCAGATACAATCTGCCCAGCTGCCTCAGGCTTCTGCCACAGGGATTTCTAGTCTCTGAAACTGTGAACCAAAATAAACCCTCGAAGTCGCTTCTTGTCATGGCAATGAGACAAGTAACTAACAGAGGTTTCCTCACTAGTCTACCAGCAAAGGGACTACTTAAACATTGTCAACAACATTTGGAGTCCAGTAAACAAGTGAAAGCCCCTTGTCCTTCCATTCACTTTCACATAGCTGATTCTTGTTGTTTTGATCAGGAGTCAACTGTTCACTTTATGAAGTCCTCCACATCCCTGGAAATCCTTACTCAGGCTTGTGTAACAGCTAACTGTTCAAGTAGCCATGTCACCTGGGAGCCTGGACCCCTGACTCTGTCTTTGTCAGCCGCCAAATATACTTCCTACAATATTTTCAACCACGACTCTGCAAACACCAGCTCTGTTTGTTGTGACTCCCTGGAGATCCAACCTGGGGGTTAGAGCTTGTAACAGCAGTTTTGAGCAATGATAGAATAATATTGACTACCTTTTTGAGGTCAGAGAGAAAAACAATATCTTTCACCACAGCATAAAATTGTACTGCATGTAAAAAATGAGGACAAAATATGGGGTGATTACTGCAGGTATTTTTAAATTTCCTACACCTTCTCAGTCTGTTTTATGAATAATATGTTAGCTTTTGAATATTGTCAAATGCATTTTAACCCTAGAAACAACATTTTTCTTAAAACTCAATTTATTGATAAATTTTTTAAGAAGCTAATTATGATGAATGGAGTATATTCCTATTAATTGTACAAATAAAACTAAATTTTAATTACATTTATGGTCAGAATAAAAATGCTTTTCAATGCCTGGTTGAGCTAATTAAAAATAAACACTTCCATGACTTCATTGAGGCTGCTGTAACAGAATACCATAGACTGGGTAGATTAAAGATGGACATTTAGGTTGCTGTTGTTGTTGTTTACATTCCTGGATAATAGGAAGTACATCAACATTCACTTGATGTGTATTCAATTCTCCTCCTGTTGAAGATGTGTTCCTTATTTCTTTTTTGTCAATGGCTTCCTTTTTCCAGTCTTCCCCAAGGTTCTCTTCATCCACTGCCTGTGTCTAGTCCTCTTCTTAGTAATGATATTATTTAAATCACGAGAGCTTCACGACCACTACCTTAGCTAACCACAACTACCTTTCAAAAGACTCCAAGAAAGTTCACATCTCGTATTATTGACTCAATGTAATAATTTTTAGAGGGCACAACTCAGTTTAAGCCATCATGAACCAGGCACTAAAAATTCATGTGCTTCTTGCTTTCATCCTCAAATGCCACCAAATCTTAACTTACACAAACACCAATTCTAAAACGTAGTCTCCAAAGCCCATCTAAATTTTATATAGTGAGCCTTTAGGAATTATTCATTCTGAGGCAAAATTTCTCCCAAAATTTGAACCTGTGAAGATTGGAAAGCTGTATATTTCAAAAATATATATACATATAAAAATACATTACCTACATATATATAGTATACATACATATATATATATGTATATAACAGCAATTAATGAAAAGAGACAATGAATTTGAAAAAGAGCAAGGAGGGATATGTGCAAGGGTTTAGAAGGAGGAAAAGGAAGGGGAAAATGAAGTAACTATATTAATTATAAAAATAAATAATAATCTATGAAAATTTAAAATAGAGCAGTCAGGTAAGGATGAATATGCATTCTCCTTCTATAGAGGTGAGAAAGAGAGGAGGAGGTGATCATGGCTTCTAAGAAGTCCAAAACCAGCAAGGTAGACACAAGTGTCCCTTAACCTTCAGTAACAATTATCTCTATCCAGACACTCTGCTTTCTATACAGAGTGGGAAGGAATCCTACCTCCAAATCTCTATTGGCTGATCCAAAGATTCTGGGTGGCCCCACCCCAGAGCTTGGATCAAAAGCTCTCTGGCCTGTTGAAAACAAGACATTCATTCTAAAATGCTGTGGATTGACTTAAAGGTCCTATTTTCTTTTTCTTGAAGACAGTCTGCATTTTTCTCCAACTGGCTTGGTGGTGTAGGCATGTAATGCCTAGCAAGTCTGTGTGTATGCTCCCTTTCATTAAATTGGCAGTATCTGTGAGCATAATCCTATCTCGATCCATGACTTCCAATGAAGTGGGTGCTCAGCAGCATCCTTACAATTTCTTCAGAATAAATTTTCTCTTTTCTTGTAAGATGGTGTCTCAGGGCTCTTATTGCTTTGATAAAACACCATGACCACAAGCAACTTGGAGATTAAAGAGTTTATTTGGCTTATCACAGTCCATGATCAAAGGAAGTCAAGCCAGGAACTTGAGACAGGAAGCTGGGGGCAAGAACTAAAGCAAAGGACGCCGAGGAGTGCTGATTACTGGATTGTTCCTCATTGCTTGCTCATTCTGCTTTCTAATACAACTCAGGACCATCTTTCCCAGGGATGTTACCATGCACAGGGACTTGGGCCTTCCTAGAGGAATTATAATCATGACAATACCACACAGACTTGCCGACAGGCCAATCTTCTGGAGGCATTTTCTCAGTCAAAATTCCCTATTCCCAGATAGGTCTAGGTTTGTGTCCATTGACAAAACCAGCTAGCACAGCCAGATATTCTGAGAGTCTTATAAATCTGGAGTTTGTGTCCCTCTCTGTTTAACTACTTCATCTTCTATTCACTTATCTCCTTTTGCCACCTACTCTGAGCAGTCAGAAGGAGACAGGGAACTCTGACAAGAATTTGCTTCACAAGTAAGTTCTACTGTCTAAAAAGCACACAAGAAAAGTGTCAGACTTTTGTCATTTAATAACAATAGACACTTCTCCAGCTCTTCTTCTAAAACCTGGTGACAGTAATTCTTAACATTTGTGTTCCTGGATTGTACGGAACCTCTCCCACATTATCGCTCACCCAGTGCCCTAGTGCTTCAACTTAACAGGTCTTTGTCACAGAGGCACTCCTCATCTCAGGACTGAAGGCTGAGGATCAGTTTATGTAGTGGGTAGCTGTTCCAGCTTTGACCTGGAAGTACTACCCCCACTGAGGCTTCTGGTAACTGTTACACCTACAAGGCAGGGCCGAGAGGGAGCCCTTAAGACCTGAGGTCCGGATGTGCTGGCTCTCTTGATTCCTGGATCCTGGGCACTGGAGGTAGACCGAGCATTGTTCTCCAAAGAACACTGCTGCTGGACTGCACTACACCTTTCCAGGACCTTATAACCTATCCCTTTACTTGTAAGTTACCCCACAAAATAAACCTCCCCTTTAACTATGCAGAGTTGTCTTAATACTTCCACCAATAAGTTTGGGCTCCTATAATTAAATGCCAGTGGTTTAAACAACACATCTTCATTATCTACTGCTTCATGGGATGACAAGGCCGATATCAAGTTTGCCTGATTCAAATCCTAGTGCAGATCCTTTCTAACTTGAAAGTATTTTCTGGATAATAATTTGTTCACAGGGTTGGGGCCACGTTAACCTCATCTAATCATCCTCAACTTCCCAACTCCCAATAACATAGCATTAGAAATTGAGGCTTCGAATATGAATACAGGCTAGATGGAATTCAGTTCTTCACAATAAGGTTGATAATTTCTATACTTATTGCTCTGTTTCTCAGGCCACGCCTCACAGTTCCACATTACCAGACAGAGCTTTCTGAGTTGTTTGGAAGCGTTAAGTTCAAGCCTGATTTTAGGAAGTAAATGTTAAAGTTTTCAGAGGAAAAGTTGCTATATCAATAGATGTAGCACACCATGTACCTAAAAAGAACAAGAACTGGGTATGGACTCATTTACAGAGTTTATTTGTCCGAAAAAAATGTTTTTCAAATGAAGGAAACCAATAATTTTGAACAAATGTAATCTTTTGCACAAAAGAGAAAATTTTATTAAAACAATTTAATAATGACAAAGTTCATATTAGAACATGGTAAGTTAAAATGTTCTCAGGAAATGAAACTGCACTAATGAGATGCAGTTGTTTTTTTCTAGGTAGAGCACACTGACACATAACTTCTTTTCAGTAACTACCTTCTCTTGAGCTAATTTTCATCTCTTAAATATTTATAAGTTTGCATTGATGAGTAATGACAGACATGTATGTACTTTCAGTTTCTTAAAATACATAAGGAAATGCATAGTTGTAAGCATAAGATACTAATATGGCACTGAATTTACCTCTTGCTTATTATTTCCTGTTTTCATATACACAAGACAAAGTAAGCAAGCTTTTGCTTAGTGGTTTAGTTTGGTTTTTCTCTCTGAATGGCTTGCAAATGTCTTTAAAATTGTGTGAATGTTCAAAGTTTACTTATAAATCAACTTAAAGCACCCCAACATTGTAAAGTCAAATAATATTTTGGAAAACATATTTTGGGTTGATATCTCAGAGTTATACAATTAATGATTAAAATAATTGTTGTTAAAATGCTTGTCAGAGATATGTCTACTGACTACATAATGGCTCAGTTACAGCAAAGGCAGGTGCCAAAATTATTTGGGAATTGAAGGAGACAGAGGGAAACAGAGTATCGAGAGATCCAAGAAAGGCTTGTGCATTAATAAACTTTGAGTCGAGAGGCCCAATATCAGTGTGGGTTAGTGGAGCTTAATTCTGTGTCTTCGTGTCTGAGAGGCAGTGGTAAATGTGAGCCACATAACATTCAATGTGCAAAGGAGCAGGATTACTTTGTAATTTCCCATCAGGCATTGGTTGAAGGAAGTTCCCAGGCACAGTTTCATAATACCTCCAACCTGCTAAGAGGTTGGCAAAATATGTCACACAGCAAAAGAAAAAAGGTAAGAAGAGAAGCATAATTGTCGCCATTTGTGATGACTTACACTGAGATGTTAAATATCTAGCACCCTCAGGTAGATCGGGAAAGAAATGATTCTATATGGTATTCACATTTAGTTGATGTTGCAGAATACAGCAGATTCAGAAAACATTGCTGAATCCAAATGTGTTTTTATCCTCTTAACTAAAAAGGTTTTGTATTAAAATGGCTGTATTATTCCTCAGTAAAAAGATATTAGAAAGCAGCATAGTTTGTTTTATTAACTTGACCATATCTGGAACCACCTTGGAGACAACTCTGTTTGCACACCTGTGCAGGATTATTTCGCTTCTGGACTTGCCTGTAAGGAATTACTTAGGTTAGATTTGAGACAAGAAGAGCTACAGTAAAAGTGCACAGTGTCATTCTCTGGGATGTTGTCCTGGACTGTATACAAAGGAGAATTCTAGCTGAAAGTAAACATCCCTTAATCTCTACTTCTTGACTGTGGATACAAGGAGAACAGCTTCCTCAAGCCCGTTCTGCTGAGATTTTTCATTATGAAGCGTTACACTGGAACTATGAGCCAAAATGAATCTTTCTTTCTTTCTTTCTTTCTTTCTTTCTTTCTTTCTTTCTTTCTTTCTTTCTTTCTTTCTTTCTTTCTCTCTTTCTTGTTTTGTTTTGAGACAGGGTTTCTCTGCAGCTTTTGCACCTTTCCTTGATCTCACTCTGTAGACCAGGATGACCTTGAACTCACAAAGATCCACCTGCCTTTGCCTCCTGAGTGCTGGGATTAAAGGCGTGTGCCACCACTGCCCGCCTGAATCTTTCTTTCTTTAAATTGCTTTGGTCAGATTATTTTACAGCACTGGGAAAACCAAAACAAAACCAACAAACAAACTAAGGAATTTAAGAAGTCCAAACTAATTGGGATTCCAATAAGAAAAATCATCTACTGCTGCAAAAGTCATCATGCCATTCCTGCATCCTATTATTATTAATACAGACCTGTATTAATACAAATACAGTTTCTCCAATAACTCTGGAGAAGTATTTAGAACATACTGTTTTGGGCTTATTTTCTGCATTCAAAAATATCTCAGGGAAATGTTAGCATCAGCCCATGACAATTATTTTCAGCCTAGTACTATTTTGGGGGGATTTTCTTTCTTGTCCAGGACTGACATCACCATTCAGCTGTCACCAAGTATCTCAGATGTTTCTGACCAAAGCTCTTCATCATAGGGCTTCCACAATCTTACATAATTGTAATATTTTTCTTCTCTAGTAATTATGGAATTCATATCCTAGGTTCAATAAATGTGTCTTTCACTATTCAACAGATAAAAAATCTATTTCATCACAAAGCAGTTTCACTTCCAATAAGAAGAAACTCACCAAATCCCAGGACAGCAAGGAAAGTTAGAGCAGAGGAAAATTCCTAGTTTTCTTCTGGTTTTCTTTAGATGCTGTCCTATGTAGGGTTATTTTCTCAGGAGACTTTGGTCTTAACTCTGAGCTTGAAATTGCTGAAATGTTTCTCATGTCCTGAAATTTGTTTGTATATTTAGTTTAGATTTAATTCTTCCAAAAAAGTAAAAAGGAACAATGAAAAACCCACACACTCAGTCTTTTTCTCACTCTAGGTTGGTAATACCAGATATCAACAAGAAATGAGGAATTTATCCCATTCCATTACTTTACCCATTTTAAAATTCAAGATACAAAACACATTCATTCTGTTTCATGTGATTGTTTTTTAAGACAGCAAGCCCTTTAGAAGTCCTGACTCATCCTACTTAGGTTTAGAAAGGAAGTCCATACTGTACCTCTATCTGTATTTCCTTTTTTCTACCATGACCGACACCAAACAGAGCAGTTGGCTGCAATAAAGGGCTGTACTTTGAAACAGAGCTTCATGAACTGTCAGTTAGCCCTCCATTTTAAATAAGAGGAGGTGATTATCAGGAGAAACACATAGAGAAATGTAGGACTATTTTCCACATCTGTAACTTGAGCCTAGGGAAAAAAATACCAAGATACACTATAGAGCAGAAATCTATGCAGTCAAACAAGCAAACAGAACAACTACCCAAACATACGAAGCTGATAGTTTAATAATTGTGGATCACTGAGGTTCTTAGCATGTCAGAGTTTGGATAGATAGATTCTCTCTTCCACTCTCCTGACAACATGCTAGTTTTCTGCCCAGTCTTGGCTGATAGCCTTGATATTGTTTGCAATCTTCCAGATAAACAATACCAAAGAAAGCAGATTCCAAAGCCTCGGCATTTATAATTTGTACAGAGAACCATTTGGCCTCCAGCCTGGTTTGAAAGTGGATATAAATCATGTAAATACTCAATATTGTTCCCAAAGTGAACACAGAAACCTCCTCAGCAAGAGAAAAGCTGCAAGGATACATACCAGATTCCCATGGGAAACAAAGCAAGAGCCTTTGCAGGGTACTCCTCAGGTGTGACATTTAAAATGGATCTCCTGGGTGCATTTCATGGGGGTGAGCTTGGTAGAAGTTCTGAACTTTCTGTCAGGAAAAGAAGCACACTCTTCAACAGTGAGTAAAAATTCTACTTGCAATAAAAAAAGATTATGAGGAAGTCAAATTTAAAGAGATTGTAGATTCTTGAATAAAAGAAGTCATTATCTATAATTTAAGTCATTGCATGGACACAGAAAATTATGATTGGATAATGTGTTTCATTCAAAACCACAGCATTTACATTTAGCCTGGGATATTTCACCATCTAATTTTTAAGTCTCCCTAATTATTCAGAGCTGTTGACGCCTCTGTTGATTTGTGCATTGTATCTAGATGCAAAAAGATTGACATTTGCTGGGGGTTTTATTTAAAGCTTGAATAGCTGAAGCAAAGGAAGACATATTATTGCTCTCATTTTCTTAACTGTGAAAATTCTTGACCCATAACATTTGACTTATGATGTAAATATTTACACAATCTAATAGTGAAACATTAGACATTGTTTTTAATTATTTTAGATACTTTGAAAGACTAACCTTTGGGTCAATATTTAAAGCAGAAGTGCCATTATCCCTTGCAAATAACACACTGAATGATATTGGATGAGCAAATAATGTTTATCAAAGATCTCATTTACTCATGTCTAAATTATCTCATGGAGGCCACTGATAATATTTGCAAATGACTATTTCTTTATCTCTAGTTAAATATTTTTACAGTTATGCCAATAATTTAATATAAGTTAAAATGTTACTAACACAGAATAAAGCAAAATAACCATTTGCTTCTCATGAAAAGTTTGGGAAATATTTATCCTGAGAATATTTATATTATCATGTTCACCCATGATCTTTCTTTGGTTACACATTCATGAGACATTCCTTCAATTTATCTCAAAAATTTCACTGCACATAAATTTCTTACCTATACACAATGAAAAAGAGATGACTTCTGTGAGAGATGTTAGAGAGCTAATATCTGTGCTTGTTTTAAAAATTAGTTTACATCGGAATGCACATATATCTACACACTTGTGTATGTCATGATGACTTTAGGCTACAATGTGAGGACTAATTAGGAATGACAAAGACCATATAGCCTAAAGGCCCAGAATCTGTGCTAGCTGGTTCATGCATGAAAATGAAACAAAACAAAACTCTATCATTCCATATGGTATGCATCTACCCTATGGGAAGCAGATGTTAAATTCATGGGCAACTCAGAACAGAATTATCCCCCAAGACTGGAAAGATTTGGCACCAGCTATATTGGAAGGAGATCCTCAGTAAGAACAGCTGCTGTGGGATGTCGTTCTGTATGCTGTGAATGTGTGTTGCTCTGATTGGTTGATAAACAGAATAAATAAAAATAGCCAAGCAGGAAGTACAGATGGGGCAAGCAGATCAGGAGACTTCTGGGAAAAAAAAGGCTGAGTGAGGAGTCGCCAGTCAGATACACAGGAAGCAAGATGACAGGGCAGAACTGAGAAAAGGCACCAAGCCACATGGCTAAACATAAATGAGAATTAAGGATTAGTTTAAGTGTAAGAGTTAGTCAGAAATAAGCCTGATCTAATGGCCATGCAGTTATAATTAATATAAGCCTCTGTGTATTTACTTGGGGAACATGAGTGGGAGAAATTTGTCGTGGCGGGACACAGAAAAATTTCCAACTACAAATAACAAACATGGTAGAAAGAGGAAGCTTAGGGCCATAGATCAATGAACCTTTGCCGAACAACTCAATTAGATGTAACCCAGTCCTGGTGCTGGAAGCGTTGTTGGGTGATGAGAGGTAGCCACTTGTGACTCTTTCTCACCCATTATTTGGCAAGTCCATTTAGATCACCTTCATTTTAGGAAGTTTCTACTGTATTAGGTTCCCATACTACCCCTCAAATGTCCCTTAATTTTAGTTGTGTCTCCCTGTATTCTCTACCACAACCCCTTCCCTTCACCCTTTCCACTTGATCCATACATTCAAGACCTACCCATAATTATCTATTCTATTTCCTTTTTCTTTTTCCTAACAACATCTATCTGTTCCCTATAGCCCCTTACTCCATATTTACCTTCTGAGGTTCTGTGGATTGTAGTTTTGTTCTCACTGACTTCACAGCTAATATCCACATATAAGTGAATACATGCCGTATTTGTCTTTCTAGGTCTAGGATACCTCACTCAGAATGATTTTTTTTCTAGTTCCATTCATTTGCATAGCTAGAGTTCCTTACAAACTGTATGGCCGTGGCAGGCTTCTTGCTAACTGTTCTTATAGCTTAAATTAATCCATTTCTATAAATCTATACCTTGCCACGTGGCTTGTGGCTTACCGGCATCTTCACATGCTGCTTGTCATGGCGGTGGCTGGCAGTGACTCCTTCCTGTTCTTTCTTTTCTCCTCTCTGTTAGTCCTGTCTATACTTCCTGCCTAGCCACTGGCCAATCAGTGTTTTATTTATTGACCAATCAGAGCAATTTGACATACAGACCATCCCACAGCACATTTGCCCCAAAATTTCATGATGTCCTTGATTTTTAAATAATACTCCATGAGTGTAAATGTACTGCATTTCCCCCACCCTGCATGAAATGGGATATCCCCATCAAATCCCTTCTCTCAGAGCTCAGGGAAGACTGTGGAAGAGGAACTGGAAAGTGATAAGAGCCAGAGGGAATAGAGAACACCAAGAAAAAAACAAGACCCTCCAAATCAATATGAGCAAAACTCGTATGAACTCAGACACTTGAAGCAACAAGCTCAGGGCCGGCACAAATCTGCTCCAGATTTGTGTTTATATTATGGTTTCCAGTTGAGTGTTTTTATAGGATTCCTGAGTGTGTGAAGGAGTGAGTCTCTGATTCCTGTGCATTCTCTTGGGTTCTTTTTCTCCCGTTGGCTTGGCTTGTCCAACTTCAATATGATAGTTTTTGTTTTATCATGGTGTATGTTATTTTGTTATATTTAAAAAGTGAACTAATTAATTAACTACTGAAAACCTAGCAACTAGAGTAAAGGTTAACAACTGAACTGTCACTTAAACTTTCTGGAAAAGGGAAAATCTCTTTTCTTTAGCTGAGTGACACTGGATATATCAACTACTCCAGGAAAAGCCTCATGTTCAGGAGTAGTTGACCAACTTATAATTGGACTCCACAGTTTTTTTGTGTGCATTTATTTAGCTGCAGTTTGGTGGGGTTTTGTTGTTGTTGTTTTCCCTTTTAGATGTGGTTTTATTTTGTTTTCTTAGTATTGGAGAGTTTGTTGGTTTTTTTCATTCATTGTTGAGAAAAGCTTATAGTTGGATGAGTAGGGAGTGGGAGAGAGTCTGGAAGGACTTGGTGGAGGGGAATAATATAATCAAAATTCATTTAAATTAAATTTTTAAATAATAATAATAATAATAATAAAACACTGTTCCCTATGTGTGCTGTATAGTTTTATGTTAACTTTACAGAAGTTAGAATTATTTGAAAGGAAGGAACCTCAACTAAGAAAATGCCTCCATAAGATCCAGTTCTAAGGCATGTTCTTAATTAGTGGTTGATGGGGGAGGGTCCAGCCCATTGTGGGTGGTGCCATCCCTGGGCTGGTGGTCCTGGGTGCTATAAGAAAGCAGGCTGAGCAAGCCATGGGGAGCAAGCCAGTAAGCAGCCCCCCTCCATGGCCTCTGCATCAGCTCCTGTCTCCATATTCCTGCCTTGTTTGAATTCCTGTCCTGACTTCCTTCAGTGATGTGGAACTATGAGTCAAATAAATCCCCCACCACACTGCTTTGGTCATGGTGTTTATCACAGCAATAGTAACCCTAACTAAGACACTGTGGATGGCAAGTCATTCTGCATGTACTACTATCCCTCCCCGCTGAACTGCTCAAGGACTCTGGGACAGGGATTGGTACTGTCTTCAACTTTGATTGTGCTGGTGAGCTTATCAGGCTCCATCACATAGTTCCAAATGTATGGAAACAGAGGTGACCCTGGTTAAACTCAGTCTATCACAGAGATGACCCTGGTTAAACTCAGTCGATCATGTGGTGGCATTGTGTTCCCCAAAATATTGTGTACCTTAATAAACTTACCTGAGGTCAGAGAACAGAAAAGCCACTAGTTAGGCAGTGATAGCACACACCTTTAATCCTAGCATTCCAGAGGCAGAAATCCATCTGTGATCTCTGTGAGTTCAAGGCCACATTGGAAACAGCCAGGCATAGTGACTCACACCTTTAATCCCAGGATGCAAGCCTTTAATCCTAGGGAGTGATGGTAGAAAGCAGAAAGGTATATAAGGCGTGAGGACCAGAAACTAGAAGCATTTGGCTGGTTAAGCTTTCAGGCTTTGGAGCACAGTTCAGCTGAGAGCCATTCCGGATGAGGACACAGAGGCTTCCAGTCTGAGGAAACAAGCCCAGCCAAGAAATTGGCCAGGTGAGGTTAGCTGTGGTTTGTTCTGTCTCTCTGATCTACCAGCATTGACCCAATAACTGGCCTCAGGCTTGATTTTATTAATAAGAACTTTTAAGATTCCTGCTACACGATCACACAGACATGAGCATAGATGGGATGGATACCCATCAGCCACATAAAATGCCTGTCATGATGACATGATGACATACCTATAATCCCAGTTCTGAAGAGATACAGATGGGGGAAGGGAAGTGGGGAAGAGGGGATTTTCACAGGGGTAGGAAGAGAAAGGAGAAGGTGGAGAATGAGAGTAACCATACTGTATTATATTAGTGCCTATGAAATGGTTAAAGAACACATTTTGATTAATAAAAAAGTAAAAAGAAGAGCTATCTCAGACCCATATAGGGTCCTACAATGTAGTGTTTGTCTCTTCAGTTTCTGGGAGCCCCTGTGGGCCATGGTTAATTGATTCTGTGGGATTTTGTGGTGTCCTTGATCCCTCTGGCCCCTACAATCCTTCCTCCCCCTCTTCCTCAGGATTCCCCCAAACTCTACCTAATGCTTGACTGTGGTGCTCTGGATCTGCTCTGATCAGTTGCTGGATGAAACCTGTCTGATGACAGTTATGCTAGGCTTCAGTCTATGAGTACAGCAGAGTATCATTAGGAATCATTTCATTGACTTCTTTTTCTTTTTCTTTATTTCTTTAAAAATACACAAATACAACCTTCCCAGCCCAAGTCCACATAATGTTACTTGTGTGCATGTTTTCAGGGCTGATCATTTGGTGTTGGATAACCAGTTGGTGTGCTCTTCTCTGGAAAAGACTCTTTCTCACATTCTCAGTGTGTCTTAGTTGCCTGTAATATTTTGTGTAAGGTTGGGGACTGGTGAGGTTTCCCCCTTCCATGTTAGTATGTCTGTTGGAATCATTCTTGTTCAGATCATGTTTAGACAACCATGTTGGTAAGACTGCATGGGTGTAGATTATGACATTCCTAAAAGACAGAATCTCACAGCAAACTCCCTGATCCTCTGGCTCTTACCATCTTCCTACCAACTCTTCCACAATGATCTCCCAGCCTTAGATGCAGAATTTGTGTTGTAGATGTTATCATCAGATGGGACTGGGCTCCATAACTTTGCACTTTTTGGTTTTCTATAGTGGTCTCTATCTGTTGCAAAGAGAAGTTTCCTTGATGAAGGACGAGAATTACACTGTTCTGTTGATAAAAGGACAACTATTTAGAGTGTATTTAGGGATTCTAGTGGTCTAGTAAAGTGGTATGAAACATCATATAATCAGTGACATCATATATCTTTATAAGTGAAGATAGTTTCCTGTAACTACTAGATAACAAACATGAAATCTGAAGATAAATTCCTGAGTTCTCTAAGAAAGCAGTTCAAGCAAGGCAGTAAGGAGCACCCTGCATGGCTTCTGCAGCAGCTCCTGCCTCCAGGATCCTACCCTGCTTGAATTCCTGCCCTGACTTCCTTTGGTGATGAATTATAATATAAATGTGTAACCTGAATAAACCCTTTCCTCCTCCACTGCCAATAAAATAAAATAAAAATACTTCTGAATGGAGAATATATTCTTCAAGCCTTAGTTAATAATGTCAGGCTATATTAAAAAAATCTAAAGTGAACCTTACACTTTGGCACCACATATTAATAGTTGTGCTTTCGGTTTTTTTCCAATGCTCGTTCACCTTGACAATTTTCTTTTTTTTTTTTTTTTTTTTTTTTTTTTTTTTTGGTTTTTCGAGACAGGGTTTCTCTGTGTAGCTTTGCGCCTTTTCCTGGAACTCACTTGGTAGCCCAGGCTGGCCTCGAACTCACAGAGATCCGCCTGCCTCTGCCTCCCGAGTGCTGGGATTAAAGGCGTGTGCCACCACCGCCCGGCGACAATTTTCTTAACATTAGGTCTTATAAACCAAAAACAAAATTGCATCAGATGTGAAGAATAAAATCTAACACTTTGAAACAAACAAAACAGTAGTAGGGATGGCTGATGATATGGGGAAAGTCCTTAACTTGTATTAATTTATTTGTGTATTTATTCACTTCACCTTCTTCTCTGAGGCCAGACAATATTGCTGATGTGTTGCAATTTACTATGTAAAGACATTTACTTCTAAACTTTAATATGAAGTGCGGTTTCAATCAGTAAAGTTGGCTCTGTTCGACACTCCATCTACATCTTAAAATGGATGTTCAGATTAGCTCTTGCTAGGTAGTACATATCCAAACATGCAACAATGTAAAAGAGTATCTTGACGGCTTGTACGTCTTTGGGGTGTCCCACCAGTTTTCCTGCGTGGCTGCATGTGTGATCTCTTATGAACTTATACACACATCTGCAGTCTGGAGGCAATCAATTTGGATATGACTGATGGCCTAGGACGAAGTGGCTGGGCTAACTCCCTTGAAGAGTCACTCACATGGTAACTGGACTGGAGTTCCCAAATACAAACTCACATCATCTTGTCTACTTATTGCTTGACAAGAAATGAAGAGACAGAAACAGTGTGAAAAAGTCTCTTGAAATCTTATTTTAAATCGAATAAAGTTGAACAGGTTGCTTGGGATACTTTTGGTTTAGGAGAGGGGTTAGGAAATGAAACTAGATGGTTACAATGACTACTGAGGAGCTCAGATAATTTTTTTGGTAATCAGTATACTATTGGGGTTATAATCCAAATTGAATATTTATGTAACTTTTGGAAATAGAAAATATTCTTTTTTTGATGTAATTAATAAATAAACTTATCATTCATGTAAACAATATCATCACTTTCATTTTAAAGAACTATTTGGTATTTTTAACTGAAGTGCACAAGTCTGTGTATCTAGGATTGAAAGAGTAACCATATAGGATTTTAATGCTGGTGTTCTGATTTCAAATGTTTGCTTTCTTTTTTTTAGGGGAGTCCTTGCCCTGGAGGAGACGGGAATGGGGGTGGGTTGGAGGGAGGGGGGTGGCAGGAGGAGGGAGGACATTGGAATCTGTGGCTGATATGTAAAATTAAATTAAATTATAAAATTAAAAAAGAAAATATTCTTATTCTTGAACTATTCTAGGAAAAGAATAAATTTAAAAAGAAAGGTTTAAGGTCATTTGTTAATGATTTGAGTTAATCAATATTCCTTTCTGTACTGATTTAAAAAGCAAAATTTCATGGCACAAATGAAACTTACTTTTATTGTTTTTTATTGCAATTTGTAATCACCAGAGGCAGCATAGACTGTAGATCCACTCCTCGGGGCCCAAGGCATCTTGAAAGCATTTAGAATATTGCTTTCTCGTATTTGATATTTGATTAATAAGATCTGAAATGCAAGATTGTGTTTGCTAAGAATTATGACACTAAAAATATGGTATGTCTGAGTACTTCATTTAGTTTAAAATAAAGCAATATTCAGCAAGCAACATTTGTTATTCAAGAACTGGTATATTTTTCTTCATAAACTATATAACAGAGGTAGTGGATCAACTAAATAACAATATCAGTCACAAAAATCTTGAAAGTCTCTAGAAAAATCACAGTAATTGAAGCTGGGAAAGCAGCTCTAACAAAAGTGTGAAGGTTTTAGATGGAATACCCAGCAGCCATTTAAGAGTGCCTGGCCTGATGGCAGGAGGGCATACCTACAATCCCAGTCCTAAATAGGTAGAAACAGACAGGTCCCTGCATCCCTTGCCTGCCACCCTGATGAAATGGTAAGCTTCTGGTTTAATACAAGACCATACAAAAGAACAAACAAACAAAAACAAAACAAAGCAAAAGAAACAAACAAACAGAAAAACTTTCACAAAATAAATCCAGTCAAAAACATTCCAGTATCACGTAGAGAAAGGCTCATGAGTGATCCCTACCTATAGCTAGTTAACTACTGAGGATTGCTGGCTGCCAAGGAAAGGCGAGTCCATTTTCTTTAGGAGTATGGTCCTTGGTAGGCCAACCATGCTCCAGTAGATGACCTCACATCCATGCACATATGGATAGCACAGGTTGGACTCTGTGATTAAAAAAAAAAAAGGATATGATGCAAAATGACAATTGAGTGGATCCAGAAAGAGTTTGGGGATGGGGAGGAAATTCTAATGTAATCAAAACTGCTTTGTACATACATTTATGAAATTCTCAAAGACTTGCTAAAAATATTATAATTTTTTAAAAAGGTGGAGAGTGACTGAGGAAGATACTTTAATCTGACTTGTGGCCTCTGTAAGCACACACAAATGTGCATATACACCTTCATGCACTATACATACAGAAATGAGTCTGTACACAGACTGTACACATAAAATCACAATGTTTGATTTTAATCACAGTCTGGAAGGATTAGGTTTCATGGTGAACTTGACCCAATCTAAAATCTCCTGGAAGAGAGTTTCAATTAGGCACTATCTAGATGAGATTAGGTTGGGCTGTGGGCAATTTTTGGGATGGAGATTGTCTGATTGTGTCAATCGACTATGGAAAACCCAGTCTAAAGGTGAGTAGCATCATTTCTTGGGCTTGAGTCCTGGAACGTACTAAAAGGAAGACAGTGGGTTGAATAAGGATGCATAATTCATTCTCTCTGCTATCAACTGTTAATATGACTATAAGATCCTGCTATCTTGGCTTGCCTCCTTTGATGATTGTAACCTGGAATTGTAGGCTAAAATATATACTTCCTATACTTAGGTGCTTTGTTGGGGGCCCTTTATGAAGCATTATGGCATTATGGCATGTGACAGTGGTTCTCAACCTATGGGTCATGATCCCTTGGGGGTCCAATGACCCTTTCATAGGGTGGCCTAAAACCATCAGAAAACAGATATTTACATTATGATTCATAACAGTAGCAAAATTACAGTTATGAAGTAGCAACAAAAACAATTTTATGGTTGGAGGTCACCACAACATGAGGAACTATATTAAAGGTTACATAATTAGGAAGGCTGAGGACCACTCTGCTAAGAATCAGACATCACAGGTGTCAGTACACAGGGTCAATATACTTTCTAGCATGGAAGTGAATTCAAAGCCCTGAACTCAGCAGGCAGGAAAACAGTACGGGGAAATTTTAACTAATGAGCAGGAAAATGAAGCATAACATCATCAAGTAAAATTTGGGTGGCACTTTATAATTGATAGTCTTCTAGATTGATATTCAAAATTCTACAGTGATGTGCTGATTTTTTCATACTCCTATGGTTAGTGAGGACTGTAGGATGTACACACTTCAGGATTTCTGGCTGGATGTTTCCCAGAAGTAAATACTACACTCCAGAGTTAGTGCTGGCTAGTTTTATGTCAGCTTGACACAGGCTGTGGTCATCAGAGAGCAGGGCGCCTCAGTTGGGAAGGTGCCTCCATAAGATCTGGCTATAGGCAAGACTGAAGAGCATTTTCTTAATTAGTGGTCTGAGGGAGAGGGCCCAGCCCATTTTGATTGGTGACATTCATGGACTGGGGGGTCCTGAGTTCTATAATAAAGCAGGCTGAGCAAGTCATGGAGAGCAAGCCAGTGAGCAAGATCCCTTCATGGCCTCTGCATCAACTCCTCCTTTCAGGTTCCTTCCCAATTTGAGTTCCTGTCTTGACTTCCTTCAGTAGTGAACTACTGACATGGATGAATAAGCCACATAAACCCTTTTCTCTGCAACTTGCTTTTGGCCATGGTGTTTCATCATAGCAATAAGACAGGGTTCCTCTTCTGACTCACCAGTTGGATGACGTTAACCTCTGCTGTTAACCTGAAGTGAATGCAGAAAGTCATGTGTGTTGCTTTGGTGAGTCAAACATGAAGACATTCCTGACAAGCAACTCGCCAGCTGAGTAAGAAGAACTTGGTGGAATTCCCATAAAGTTTGAGTCTTGACTGGTTCTATCAAGGCAGCAGAAAGTAGTCAGAGATTAGATTGCATCTCTCAAGTTATGCTATGCTGCCCTGAAAAATTCCTGAGCCTGGATAATTCAGGAGGAAAAAAATGCATTTATGTACATCACATATTTGAGATCCAGTCGTACCTGTTCAACTTATGATAGGATCCCATTACAAATGGCATCAGATGGCAGAGCACATGGCAAAGTGGCAAGGATATTTGTGCAAGAAAGTGCAAACACCATGGTAACCTGGATTTACCAGCAACTGCTGTACAGGCTAATCCAGTCCCAGGAGAGTCAGATAAATCTCAGGGTACTTCATACAGTCTCTCCAGAAAGAGAATTGTTTATGAGAGCAACCTAAGTATTTTTAAAGATTCTGTTGCATCGCAACACTGTTATATTTGGAGTAAAATATGAATATGAGTTTTATTGGATATTATCCACATCCAAAGCATAATGCCAAAATAGATAAAATATAATAACAACAGTGATTGCACAGATAATAATCACAATAATTTCTTGCATTGCATAATTAATGATCTTATAGTAATGTGTATATATTCCATATACATATATAATATGAATAAGCACAAATATCTATGTATAAAAATATATCTGTACCATTATATATTAGCACATTTTATATTGTAAAGATGATGTACATTCTAATATGAGTATGCAATTATATATTGCAATCACCATAATGTAATAACTATTACAATAATTATCAGTGATACGTAGTTAAAGAAATAATAGTCATTGACAGCATGCAAATATGTTTAATGACAGAGAAGAACATGTGTGCTCATTTCGGTATTTGTGGTGTGGCCTGCTTCCCATGTTGGTGTATACAGGCTCACAGTCATCCATCTCTATCTGTGACATTCTGTATCCATTCCTTATGCTCAGTTGAGAAAAACCTTGCTTTATTTTCCCTAGGAAAGTTGCATGTTCCTCTTAGAGTCTCCATGATAATAGATCGATTTGTTATAATGGTAAACAAATGAAACCATAATTCAAGTAAAACTTCAATGTTCACTGATTATTATAATTTCATCAAATAAAAATTTTCTTTGGGGCAGAAAATATTTGTGTAATATCTTTAAATAAAGAAGAAAATGTACTTTTATACTAATTTTTAATAGTAACGAAGTAGGTAACAATTGTATTTGTTATTTTTTATTTATATTAAAAGCCACAGTCAGAAATGAAATAAAATTTGAGGCCTGAGAACCTAAAGTAAATTAATGATTTATTTGGTTAACTGGCTCAATGGTATTTGGAGTTAAGCTGTAAATTCAAAAGGTTTTCCAATGGAAGTTGCTGTCATCCATTGCATGATCAAATTCAATGTGTCAATACCTATCATGAACAGCAGCAGTGGTCCAAGGGAGAGAAAGTTATATGGTAGAAAATGTAGGGCAGGTTCTTTCTGTCATAATAAAAGATTAGTCATATGTATTTCTTATTTAACCATAAGTAATCATATACTGTTCTTATTGTAAGTTTTTCTATACAGAGAAAAAAATTCACACTGAACTTGCATGGTAAGCAATTGTTAAGAAAGACTTATAAGGAGAATCAATGAAAATGTCAGATTCTAAAAGAAATTCAGTGTAAAAGAAAGAATTTCATTTATTTCATCAAATGTGAACCAACCAACAAATTAAATTTTATTTTTTTATTCATGTACAATTTGGTATTAATAGCTTAAGAATTTGGATAACCTAGGAAATAGATACCTCAAAGCATTCAATGTACCAAGACTGAATCATAAATCATTAGACAATCTTAATAGAGAAATAATAACTAGAGAGATTGAACCAGTGCTGAGGTTGAACATGTTTCAGGCGTTTCCATTGGAAGGAGAGAGTAGAGACATACAGAAAATATTTGTATTAATGCTTAAATCACCAAAGTCCTATGGAGAAACAATTAGTCCTAATATTACAGATTACAAATGTACAGTTGAAGAATTAAAGCAGAAACATCAGTGTCTACATTTTTTAGGAAGGTAAACATAAAGCTGACACTAAAAAAATTCCTGGTCCAGAAGTGAAGCTTTGCATGCATTTCACCTGGACTGCAATTATTCTTTCCCACTTTCCCTAAAGAAATCTATTCCCAAGGTGAACTCTACCCACTCCAAATTAATTTGGAAAATGGTAGTGTAAGTTATTTTTGTTTTCCTGCATTTCAGCAGTAGGTAACAGCTGAGTTCTGAGGTGTTAATTAGCTGAAATTATAATTCCATAAGCCCAGCTGAGATCCCTGGCAATTCTCCAGGGACTCCATGACATGAGTCACTTCAGTAGCCCCAGTAATAAAAAATCCATACCACATTGCACCTTCTTCATCTTCCTCAGTTTGTTTGCTGAGAGTTGTTTCAGTTTTAAAATGTTACTTATCTTCTATTTATTGAGATGTCACATCCTGTATTTCCTTCATGATCACTCTACCTAATTTAACATACAAGTACCTTTAAATTTTATTTTACAACAGAAGCTGGAAAGATGGCCTAGGTTAAGTTTGGTTTCCAATACCCACATAGAGGCTCACAATCATCTGCAACCCCTAGTTCTAAAGGATCTAATGTCCTCTTCTGGCTCCTGCAGGCAGCTAGCATGCACATGCTGTATATACATACATGCAGGCAAAATGTTCATACACATAAAATAATTAAATTTTATCTTTAAGACATTTTATAATGAACTATAAGTTATCATTCATTTATCTTGATGTGTATAACTGATATTTATTCAATTAAACTCCCTTTCATTACAAATATTTTTACTTCATACTTCTTTAGTTTGGAAACAATCACTTTTACGTATGTGAAGAGCATGACGATGAATATTATTTTGTTGTATAAAGGTTATCTCTATTTGTTCCAGTATGCAGGAAGTAGAATACTATGAATAAAATTATATTTTAATAAACCAGTACAGATATCTTTCTTCGCTGATGTTAATGAGAATTCATCTATCTAAAGATGGCCAAATCTCCAACATCATTCAGCTTTTATCTCTGTGGTACTTTGAATAGGCATGGCCCCCAGATACTTCCGTGTTTGAACGCTTGGTCCATAAGGAGTGGCACTATTAGGAGGCGTGGTCTTGTTGGAGTAGGTGTGATTTTGTTTGAGGAATTGTGTCACTAGTGGGTGGGCTTTGAAGTCTCAGAAGCTCAAGCCAGTTCTCTGCCTGTTGCCTGTAGATCCAGATGTAGAACTCTCAGCTCCTTTTTCAGCACTGTGTCTGCCTGCATGCTACCACACCATGATGATACTGGACTAAACTTCGGAACTGTAAGATATTCCCAATTAAATGCTTCTCTTTATAAGAGTTACCATGGTCATGGTATCTCTTCATAGCAATAAAACCATAACTAAGACAATGTCCATGTATATGAGCACATCACATTCTTTGAATGTAGAAAATAGAAAGGTCACTCTCAAATTGACCAGGAAGTATCTTCCTGTCTTGTTAGTTTTCATAATGCCTGAAGGCACTATGCAAGCTGTTGGGGAAGAAAACACATCACTGGTCTTTATCTAGTCCTAAACCTTTCATGCTGCAGTACTAATTTGCCAAGTAAGATGTGCTCACTGGAGAAGTAGTGGCATGATTTTTATCGTGTAACTAACCACTTTCTGACTGGATTTGAGGCATGCGCCACAGAAGGAATTTCACATCTTCTGCCGCAATCTGGGATCAAAGCCCACGACTATGGAGGCGATGGCCCCTAGGGTATCATTTGCAGTGGCTATTTTGTTAAATGATCATGTTCTCAAATTGTCTTCTAAATATTTATATTTATACCATAGACCTGGGCTGTTCTCACGCTTGGTCCGGGCTGCTTCTTTCTTCAGTGGACAGCCGTCAATAGAGAGATGTGTAACTACCTGGCCATAGTTCTGAGTGTACGAGACTGGGTGTTGAGCTCTAAACCTGTAACGCTCCTCCCCGCTACACACACCAAAACTCATGGACATTGTGAAAGATTCATTGAAAGATGTGAGAGCTGAGGGAGAAGGAAGTGCTGTGAACTGCTGCCTTCCAGACAGTTTTATGAGTGCACCCATGAACTCACAAAAGCTATGGATGTCTACATAAGACCAAAGCAGCCAAAATTCTGCAGGAAATACAAGAAAAACATACAGGAGATAGATGATCTTCACACTCCATCCCATGCTTTAAGAGATACTGGCTGTATATAAGTTGTCAAGAGATCAAAAACTATTCTTTTTGTAGGATATATCTACTGCTAAGTTTTACATGATCCAGTGGGTGGCTCCATACCCATTCATAAGTTTAGACTGGATCTTGTTAGAAAGAATATCAGAAAAGCAAGAGGGAGCAAATGGGTGGCCATTTAGGACCATATTATATTGTATACATGTAGTAAGTTCTCAACATTAAAGAGACATTTTTTAAAAAGTAATTCAAATAACAACAAAATTAGATGGAAGACCTTCATGTAAGGCAAAAATCTAAATGGTTGTATGGAAAACAGCTCAAGATGCAGGCGTTAGACTTTCCAAGAGTTGACTCCAAATGCTTAGGAGATGGTCTCATTCTGAATATCTATTATGGAATTAGCATTGTATTTCATCAACTGACTGAAACTTAAACTATTACAGGATCCAGTTATGCTGTTCCTAGTATATAACAAAAGAGCTCTGAGGCAGGTTGTGGTACATGCCTTTAGTTCCTGCATTCAGGAGGCAGGAGCAGGAAAATCTCTGAGTTTTGAGGTCAGCCCAGTCTACAGAGCAAGTTCCAGAACACTCGAACCTACACAGAAAAACTTTGTCTTGTAAACAAACAAACAAAAACAACATTAACAAAAGCAAACAGGAACAAAAGGGGGCTCTGACTCCTACCACCAAGATAATTGTGTGTCCATGTTTATTGCTGCAATAGTCAACAGTAGTTAAGACATGGAAACACATGAGGTGTTATCTATAGATGAACTGATAAATTAAGTGAAGCTTCTGTAGGTTTCTTCTCATGGATTGGACCTTAGGTGAAATCAGACACTGACTGGCTACTCCCAAAACTTCTGTGCCACCATTGCATATTTGACTGGCAGGACATACTGTAGGTCAAACATCTTATTGATTTGTTGGTGTCCATATTTCTCTTTCAGTAGACTGCAGAGTACCTCCCCACACCAAAGAGCCTAAAACAGGGTGGTGAGGGCTCCATGTAGACATCAGATCTACTTATTCATGTTCAATGAGTTATATATGTGTTGTCCTCTGCATTGGACCCCCGCTATCACTTTGTAGAGAGCAATTTTTTGTCTTAGTGACAGCCTGGGTTGTTTGGGAGATTTCTGTTGGAAACAACCTAGATGTCCTTCAACAAAAGAATGGATAAAGAAAGTGTGGTACATCTACACAATGGAGTAAAAATAATATTATCTGCTGTTAATGTGATATCATGAAATTTGCAACAAAGAAGGGATGAAATTAGAAAAAAATCATCCTGAGTGAGGTAAACAAGACCCAGAAAGATATATATGATATGTATTAATTTATAAGTAGATATTAACCATTAAGTAAATGATAACCAAGCTACAATCCATAGAACCAGTAGGGTTAGGTAAAGAGGAGGAGGATTCTGGGGGAATGCAGAGATCTCCCTGGGAGGGGAAAAGAGAATAGATTTTAAGGATGGATTCGGGGTGGGTAGGGATGGGAGCAGAGGTGGAGAGTGAAGGTGTGGGAAGAGACAGCTGAAATTAAAGGGGCATTTGAAGGGTGGTGTGGAAACCTAATGCAGTGGAAATATCATGGGGTCTATGAAGATGATACTAATGAGGACTCCTAGTAAAGACGGATACAGTCTCAGCTAGCCATCACTTGAAGCCAGACAAGCCTTCCAGTGTCAGGACAAGGTTATATTTAGTTGTTGGAATTTTTAAAGTTCTATCTAATTAAAAAAAAACAGATTGTGCTTTATACAGTGATGCTAATATTAACATGGCAACTTGAGGACAACTAAGAAAGAAAAATTAGGATTTAATAATGATGTGTTTTCTATCAAATTGACAATGAGATCTTTTAGTTTTTTCTCACAAGGTTATATTATCTTGGAAAGGGAACCACAACAGAGAAAGTGTTCCCATTAAATTGACCTTCAGGCAAGGCTGGCTGTGGGGTCTCTTATCGATTAATCACTGATGTTGGAGGGCCCAGCACACTACTATTAATGATATACCTGGGTAGATGCAAGTGATAGATAAGTAACGTGAGCCTGGCTTAACATGACCTGAAGAACAAACCAGCATGCAGTATTCCTCCATGGTCTTTCATTCATTTCTTGCCTCCATGTTCCTTGCTTGAGTTCCTTTGCTGATTTGCCTCAGTGATAGAGTATAATTTGATTGTTGTAAGATGAAATAAATCTTTTTGTACCCATGTTACTTTTGGTCATAGATTTATATTATAGCAATGCAAACCTAAAACAGTTTGTGATGAGTTTCTCAAGTAAAAATCATAAAGTATAGATATTTTTAATGAGTGAGAAGTACAAATATTGTGTTTTAGTTATGATTATATCTTTTTCTTCAGTGACATGCTATATGATCCTAATAAGACAAATGTTATGCTTATATTATAAACATGCAAATATTGTTATTCATATACATATATTATAGATAGATGCATTTCTTGTAATAAATATCTAAGAGCTGATTTTGACGAATGAAGTTAAGAAATTTTAGACTACTACAACCTCTTTATAAATGAATACATGTGTTGATTTATATTTGAATTGAATTTCTTAAATATACCTTATGAAGCTGGTGTGATCTGTCATTCCAAGTCATGTATTGGCAAACAATAAAAATATAAATGACAATCATACATCCCAGTCATCTTATTTTAATTTTATTTTATTGCATGGAATAATTGAAAAGGCCTTTTCCAGTGCCAGCCAATATGAAGAGTTTTAACTGAATGCCAAACAAGTGGACGTAATATCTCAAGATGCAATGACTAAATTTCCTTTAAAGCCCTGGCTCTCCAGCTTTGGAATGAAAGTGATTCACAGCTGAGAAATCAGAATAACGCAATCAAAAGTCCCTGTGGTGCCATTCCTGACCTTTAAAGCCAAGGCACATTTGCAGAATGGGAACTTGAGCAGGCAGTCTGTTTGCAAATACTGGCCTAGAAATGCTTGGTGTTTCATCAGGACAGTGCCCCTTATCAATATTTCAGAGTCTAATGGAACAGGTGCTCTTTGTGACCAAAGGTCAGGTGAGAGACAAGTAAAAAGAATACTTAGAAGAAAGTTACCTTCAGAGTACTGATCCTAACCACTAAAGATCACAAAAGATTTCCACAATATTTCAGAAAAGGATTTTCTAGTATTGGATGTAACTCAGAAGCTTGAGGAAGATATAGTGTCTTTTTTAATTGTAAGAGCAGCATGTCATCCACATGTACATGACTTTTACTATTGTGTGATTACATAGGTGATCTGATGAGTATTTGTAGAACTGGGCCTCTACGGTTCCAAAGCATATAGGCATAAAACAGAAAAGCTAGAAACTTCAGCCTTCTCTCCATTCCATTCTTGCCTCCTACTTCATCTCAATGCATTCTCCTCCTTTTCTCCAAACACATGCCTGTGGAAAATCATCTGTATTCTACTGTGACAATGTGCATTGCAGCTTCATATCCAAATCACCACTCCAGTTCTATACCTACCAGGATCTAACCTAGAGTCTATGGTTTATAGTTCAAATTAATCCATTATCAGAGAATGCATCGCAGAATACAAATTAGACTCTTGGTATCAAAATCTCATCCTTTCCTGTTTGGGTGTTCCAGGTGTGGAAGTGGAAAACATAGGATTTGGATTTTGGTTGGATCTAGCTTATTTATAAAAATGGTATAGGTTGAAATCCATTATTAATTACTGTCTCTGCTAAAATTAGTCAAGTAAGAATAGGATCAAAATAAATTACTTATCTATCACTTGCAACTAACTGAATAAATTTATCACACTATTCAATAGAGGATTGAAGTTGATCAGCAATTTGAACAATTTAATTGTGAAAACTCATGAATAGCTATGCTGAATACCTTTGTTGTAAAAGAATTGCCTAAAGTTTTGGGGCAAAGTGATACATAAATGGAATAAATAAGTAGAATTAATACATCATCAAATTATTAATAATAGTCAATTAAAGAGGTTTAGCCTTACAAAGAAGTTGAGAAGAAAAGTTCAGGAAAAGGTTATTTCAACCACAACACAATAAGTGACATTTAGTGGTAATGTTTTAATCTTGATATAGACAACATTTTCTTTTTCTTTTTTCATTTTTGAAGGTATAATCTTGCTATTTAATTCAGACTGGGCAGAAACTTGACTGTGTAGCCAAGTCCAATAGACATCTTGCCTCATCCTTACAAGTGCTTGGACTGCAAGTATGTGACACCATGGTTTACTCTTCCTTTCTGATACAAAGGTGGAAATAAAGTCATGTAATAGCAAATTCTTGAGCACTGCACTAAATATGAGATGGGTAATAGGTCCAGGATAGGAATAAGGTGATGATAATAATAACGATGGTGATGATGATGATGGCAGCAATAATAACAGTAAAACGTGAAATCACTATGGACAGCTTCATGATCTAGTGATAGGATATAGTCTCTGTTTTAACTTTGTCTAAGTCCTATCATGAGGGCAGTGATAAGATTGAAGGAGACATCAAGATTTCATAGCATGGTGCACTCAAATCTTCAGGCAGTCTTCCACCATATAAGTCTGAGCATTACTCATGAATAAATTTAATATTGGAACAATTTGTCACTTCCACACTTGTGACATCGTGTCTCTTCTCAAAAGGACTTGGATTTTAGAACACTGCAAGTTTCCAAGTCTTGGCATAGGGTATTCAACCCATGTTATTTTTTTAAAAAAAGAAAAGGAAATAAAAGGAGATAGTTCATGTTCTAGTAGAGTTCAATGCCAAATTAGAAAAAAAAAAAAAAAAACTCATGACAGAACCCAAGCAGCGTTAGAAAATATTTTCTTGTTGATTCCTCTAAGAGTCTGTGACTCACAGAAATATTCTGACCTTGGACATGTGTTTTCACAGAATTTGTCAATTCTTATGAGTCCAAATTTTAGGCTAATAAGGATCTTTACAGCTTTCCCTTCTTCTCAGCCTGTTTCCTGACACTGGCTTCTTGCTTGTCAATGTAAGTATAACATGCTCCTACCTTTTACGACCTACACTTCCCCTTCTACATGAATGGGAACTTATTCATATCTTCAAGATCAAATCTTTAATCTATATGAAAGATCTCTAACCCACAGAAAGTGCTTGGTGTCGCCTTATCCATGATTTCCATAGTGAATATTGAGACAAATCCTAATGTATCTCCCTGACAACTAAACTCATCCAGAAGAAGATGTTACTTCATTCTTTATTTCTGTAAAGTTCACCATTTTATGGTTTTCCAAATTAAATATTATAGCAATATATGAAAGTAGTGTAAATACTTAATATATTTTATAATGTTCAACTGCCAGTGAGGATCAATCATAAAACATGAAGCATCAAGTACAGGGCCTACATGGGTCTCCACCAGGTCCTCTGAGAATATATTATAGCTATTAGCTTAGCATTTTTCTGGGACTCTTGAGTGTGAGAACAAGTGGGTCTCTGACTTTTATGCCTGCCTTTGGGACTTTTCCTTCTGTTGGATTGCCATGTCCACTGTTGATATGATCATTTTGCCCCATCTTGTTATATTTTATTTTGTCATATTTGTTTGTTATCTCTTTGAAACCTATTATTTTCTAATGAGAAACAGAAAAGATGCTGTGGGATATTCTGCATGTCCTGTGGGAGCCTGTTCTTGGGTTCCTCGTGGCTTCACCCAGCAGGTCCGCATAGAGGATGATTAGGACCATAGGCCTGAGTGCAGGTGTCTGAGATGGTCTGCAACTTGGCTGTGCTGTGGAATGGTCTGTATGTCAAGTTGCTCTGATTGGTCAATAAATAAAGCACTGATTGGCCCATGGATAGGCAGGAAGTATAGGCGGGACTAACAGAGAGGAGAAATAAAAGAACAGGAAGGCAGAAGGAGTCACTGCCAGCCGCCACCCTGACAAGCAGCATGAAAAGATGCTGGTAAGCCACGAGCCGCATGGCAGGGTATAGATTTGTGGAAATGGATTAATTTAAGCTATAATAACAGTTAGCAAGAAGCCTGCCACGGCCATACAGTTTGTAAGCAATGTAAGTCTCTGTGTTTACTTGGTTGGGTCTGAGCGGCTGTGGGACTGGCAGGTGACAAAGATTTGTCCTGACTGTGGGCCAGGCAGGAAAACTCTAGCTACAGATCTAGGTGGGAGGAATTTGGAGGAGTAGAGGGAAGGGAAACTATAGCCATGATATACTGTATGAGAAAGAATCTATTTTCAATAAAAGGAAAATCAAGAATATAAAAACAATGCTGTTTTCTACCATAGCAATGGCCACTGTCTTTCAGATAATCCCTTTTCAATCTATGAAATATTTATAATTGATTTTTTAAAAGTAACTAATATGAGTTTGATTGATGGAAAGTAACACTGCTGCTCCCCAACTAGCCCCATGTCATCTTGGGTCTTTCTGTAGCCTTGCATTAGTTCCCTTTGATTCTTGTACTAACACTGTGATTGTTCATGGCCCTCAGCTTACTGGCTTCTGCTTCCTCCTGGACCCTTAGTGATAATGAGCAGTGAGCCCACACCATCCGCTGGTATAGGTGGGATCACACAAAGCTGAGCTAAATCAAATCACCTCAACCAATCTTCCCATTTCAGCCCAATCAGTAAAAGCACCAAGTTAACATAGATATGAAAAAACAATAACATTTTACTGTCTGAAGTTACTAAGTTTGAGTAAGTTATCATTATATAGAAGCTAATGGCCACAAACTTACACAGACATTCTAAAATGAGGAAAAAGAATTCCCTTGCCTCAGGTACTAAAAAAAAAATCAGGTTAGCTTAAAAGTATAAAACTAGACATAGAAGATTATGTCCAAAATCAATCAAAATCAAGTTAAAATCAATAAAAAACTAAATTAAAGGCAAAGGTGAAATAAATAACTGTATACTTTTTAATGAGAGTATTTTTGTTAGATTGTTTTATTAAAAAGACTAATATCATTTTAAGTCACATTTTTTTCTATTGGTATCATATTTGTACGAAATATTAAGTACATTAATAAAAAATTTGAATAAGAGCATAAACCTTTGCTATGCATATTCTACTTTTATAATGGCATCATCTAAATCAGTGGTTCTCAATCTTCCTAATGTTGCAACCCTTTAATACACTTGTTCATGTTGTGGTGACCCCCAACAGTAAAATGACTTTGTTGCTACGTAGTTGAAATTTTCCTGTGTCCACCCAGCTCCTGCGTCCTTGAGTGCACAGCCTCTCAGACCCAAATAAACATACACAGGCTAATATTATTTAAAACTGCTTGGCTATTAGCTCAGGCCTACCACTAACTAGCTCTTACACTTAAACCAGGCCATTTCTGTTCATCTAGATATTGTCACATATTCTGTGGCTTTAGCTGTGTGCCTGTTACATGCTGCTCCCTGGATGGTGGGCTGGCATCTCCTGATTCAGCCTTCCTCTTCCCACAATTCTCTTCTCTGTTTGTCCCGCCTATACTTCCTGCATGGCTACTGGCCAATCAGGATTTTATTTATAAAGAGCGATATCCACAGCATTGCTACTTCATAACTGTAATTTTGCTCCTGTTAGGAAGCATGTGTGAATATCAGATATGCAGGATATCTTATATGTGACCTGTGTGAAAGGATCGTTGAACCCTCCAAAGAATTTGTTACCCACAGATTGAAAATCACTGATCTAAATATTCTTATAAAGGTCTATGTAGACCCACCAAAGTGACCAGAGGTGTTTCTCCCCTGGATTTTCTGGTTTTTCCACAACTAATAAAAAAATTAAAATATTAGTTTTTCTGTTACTGAAGTCCATGTTGTCTTTTCATTCTCCTCTATGAATGACCTGTTCAGATCAATATCTTACATCTACAATGCTGTGCTATTATCTTTAGTGTTAGGCTACTCAGAGATTACTAGTCCTTCATAAAGTACTGTCAGTGAATAAAGGTTATTATTTGTTTGCTTTATATATAAATGTTGCCATATATCCAGCATATCAGCGTATTTCCACCCTGGCCAGGATTCTCAGCCTGCAGAGTAAAGAAATCTCACTTACCTTGTGTCATATGCTTAATTAATTAATCCAATATTAATCTCTTAAGTTCCCAGCATGAGACACTTAGTTTCTAAAATGAATCATGATGTATAATTAATCATTCTCCCTATAGCCTCAAGATAAAAATTCAGGAATTTTTACAAAGATTTTGCTCATGTCTCATGTATTTTTGTTTCATATGAGGATGTTCTGTGATAATGTGAATACATCTGGCAAATGATGTTTTGAAATGAAAAAAAAAAGTCATTTTACACAACATACTCCTTTTTTTCCCTTGATTTTTGGTTAGATACCAAGAACTGAAGATGAAAGTAACACTAAAAAAAGATAACCAGTTACCAACTACACAGTAAATCTTTAAAATTTCTATGGCAAATATAATTATGTTTCAAATTGCCTACCTTGTTTGCTTTATAATGTATTTGTTCTCTTCAGTATAAGGAAGTTCTATATCTTATATTTGTATTGTCCTTGAAAGATAATAAAGCATTCTATTTTTCATTCATAGTCTATAAAACTTGGAAAGGTTGTTTATTTGAAGTACCTTTAATGTGTCTTATACAAGACTAACAGTGACTTGATGTCTTTAAAAAAGCAAACAATAGCAATCACAAATAATGCTATTGTAGTTATTATGCTTAAGGAGGTAATTTTGTGAGCTGAATGTGTCTAAAGCTCCCTTGGCAGAAAGGAGTAGGAGAGAGAATTAACGTGACCAGGAGAGGACAATAGCTCTCCCTTTATCATCACTTCATCTCTCTGTCTTCAACTTGTCATTTTGTCATGCTGACTTCCTTTGTCTCCTGCTCCTCTCTTGAAATCCCCCAAATAGGATGCCAAGGCTGAGTCTGTAATTGATTCAGGCAGCAAATATGACGTAGTAGTACTGACCATCAAAGAGCGCACCTTTCAAGGAGGTATCTGAAGCCATGGGTAAGGTGTGTGTGTGTGTGTGTGTGTGTGTGTGTGTGTGTGTGTGTGTGTGTGTGTGTATTATTATATATAATGTTCCCAGAGGGTAAGAGGTTTATGCCATCTCCTTAATGTGTAGGAAAAGTCACACTGTGAAAAAGAGTCTTGGCCCATGTAGATCCACAGAAGCTTTCTAAAACATACTTTATTTGCTTTTTTAAATTATCTTGCAAAATCACTGGTTTCCATAATTTCTTTGTGTGTGTGTGTGTGTGTGTGTGTGTGTGTGTGAGAGAGAGAGAGAGAGAGAGAGAGAGAGAGAGAGAGAGAGAGAGAGAGAGAGAGAGAGAGAAATGCTCTCAAATACTCCACTCAGACCACTGTCACAGAAGATATTGGGTACAGGCCGTGAATACCATGCACTGGCAATAAGCACCATGGACCTTTCTATAGGCCAGCAAAGGAGAAGACACACAGGAGACTCCATAGGGAAGTAAAACAATCTTTCGTACGACAGGGGCAAAAGTCACTATGTCATGGGCAATTGAAGGACTCAAAAGAAGGACATGGAGTAAGGTTAAGTTCAGTATTCCTCTGGGTGACAACTTGTGTAATTCAGCTCTTATCTTGGGGTGCTTGTTATTTCCCTGGCTTGGGACAGAATAGACCTCCAGTCTTCAGACCTTTTGAATCAAGGCTTGAGGACACAAGTTCCAGCATTGAGAGATGCAAGCCTGACAGCTCTCTTTTCTTCATTCACCACTTTATGAAGCTGTAGAGTTGCATAAGATCGTCTCTAAGGTATCTCTCTGCTCTGGGAGTCTTGAGCTTTTTTCTGTTTCGATCATTTTTTTTTTTTGTACTATGTTTTTAGAGGTCAGCACTTCTTAAGGTCATCCCATCCATGTGGTTCTGAAAATACAGACTCATTGAAATAGCAGAATTAATCTAGCCATAAAAATAGACAGAGGTCAACATGGTATTGAGCCTAAAAGGAAAAAAGTGAGAGAGGCTGTGATGAGAAAATTATACCTGACCTCACCTCTCTATTTCCTTTGGCTTTGGTTTTTATAGGATGCTATATTTCTGGAGGAACCATTCATATTTGCTGCAGGTAAATGCCTGCATTCTGAATTTATTGAGACAGGCAGCAGAAGGTCAAGGTACAGGCCAAGGGTAACTAAAGCAGAGAAACACAGCATTTGAGAGTGATGGAGACAAATGCCAACTGTGGATTCAGCATGCACTGTGGGTACAGAGGAAGAAACATCTGCAGGAAAATAACACGGGCCTTATCTCAAACTAATGATGCAGAGAGGAGAGCTGCACTTTCTTTTCAATACCCTAGCTTTTAAAGTGGTCCCTGGTTGCTTGAAAAGGTGCTGAATAAAATGAGTCTTTGAAATGATAAGCCCTTAAAATTATATATTTCATCATACATGAAAACTTTTAATTATTTAATTAGCTAATTTTAAGAATGAAAACATACTTTTCTGCAATACATAAATATTATCTGAACAAGAAACAAGTAGCTAGCTGATCTCTCCAGTGACATATTTTCTTTTCCCTAATATAAATCATGACTTCCATTGGAATTCTCTGTAATATCATTTTAAAAAGTAAGCAAAGTGAACAACAGGCAAATCAAGTGTTCTCTTTTTAAGTCTCTTTTGGAATATAGGTGCACAACACAGATCAGGGAGTTCAGGGGTGCTTTCTTTCTGAGTAACCATTGAAAGCCGCAAATAAAATGTTTTTGTTATTTAATCCATAATAGAATATAAAATTATTATACTGATTTCTAAAGTTTTCAAAGCACACAGGAATAAAATATAGCTCTGATTTGAAAGCCAAATAGGCTTTTGTATATGAGTACATGAACCCAGTGTGGTGGTCTCACAGATAGAGATACTGATGTTTAACTTGACTGTTAACCTGCTCAAGGAATGTAGTTTGTAACACGTGGGTGATTTGGAGCTACCATCAAAGAAAATACAAGCATTTTCCTATGGGTATAAACATAGATATAGAATACAGTTTGGGCAGCGTCATTTTAGCTAAACATCAGTAATCATCTGCTCTGCCATGCCAACACCCCCTACTGTAGGCCCTATGACCATCATCACTCCCAGTCATGAATTTTTGAAAAATTCATCTGTTAAGCATGAATTCTGTCCTGTAGGGTGACTCTTAAAACCAATGAAAGAGCAGTTGATTACCTACTTGCCAGTCATGAAATTATTGTGTGGTGGACATATCTTACCTCACAAGTTGGCACTGTAGTTTGTAGGGTTGACAACTTAGAAAGACTGTTCATGCCTTTTCTCCCAAAACAACCTGTAGAGAACCTTCTGGCACTGTGAAATCCAGCCATGGGGAAGAAGCCTGCTGTTAAAGCCTTGCTTGATGTCTCAGCTTCTTGCAACAAGGTGTGTGGGAGACTCACCACTGGAACTTAGGATCTAATTCCCATGAGCAATCAAGAAGAATGATTAGAATTTGTGTTGTTTAGGGAGTTGAGCCCCCCAACAACAACAACTCAAATGTCACAAGGATTTCCTTTCATTCAATAATGGTTTCTAAGGACAGCATGACAACTTTGAACTTTTGACTTAGAGAACAGTAAAATAAAACATTTGTGTTAAGTTGCCAAATTTTATGGATATTTGAGGATCAGAAAAACAGTAGCAAAATAATACCAGCCTCTACATGCTCCATTTTGGGCCAAAACTTAAAACATCATGTAGCAAAATCAAATAACCACAGTTTCCTACCTGCCTGTCATTAAAGGCTAGAATAGCATACTTCACTCGCACCTAAGACATTCTAATTTGCAGATTATAGAGGCAGTCCATGTTAAACATACATCCTTCTGTGAAAGGATTGAGGTACAAACACTGTCCTCTTTACAGTGGTGTTTTAGATCCCTACTTAAGCTTTCTTGTCTGAGAAGCTAAAAAAAATGATACATTGGCCTATATCATGGTCTGCCAGGTTTGGAATGTTGGCAGATAACATACATGTATTGCTAGGCATTCTGTTTGTTTGTTGTTGTTGTGTTTTTCCACTCTGTGGTATGTTTATTGAGGAGAGGCCATTTTCTCAAGCATCAGGAATGCTGGTTTGTGTTTATCATTGCATGCCCCCCCCCAACTATAGCAGGAACTACCAAAATCCATAGATAAGATCAAAGCAACCAGAGCAAACTCAAACACCAACCTGTGAATGAAGCTTACAACATACATCCTATTTATAAATTACAACTCCCATGTGCCTGGCCTAGTATGGTTTCCGGTTTCCCTTATCGGGCAGTGGGGAAACAGCTTTGGCCGGTAAAACATGAACTGCATAAGCATGAGTGTCTGCATCTATTCCCAGCACCCATGCAAAAAAACAACAAAACAAAACAAAAAATAACTGGAGTGGCTGCCTATATACCTGCAATCCCAGCACTGTAGTGGGTGAATACAGAAAGATCCCGAAGGACTGCTGGCTCAAGGCTCAGTGAGAGATCCTGTCTCCCGAGAATAAAGGTGTAGAGGAATAGAGCATAAAACTCCATGTACTCCATGTATTCCTCTGGTCTTCATTAATGAACAGGCACATAGATATGGACACCCAGCAAACTTATGTAAACCACTGCGCGCGCGCACGCACACATACACAAGCACACATTTTAAAAAAAAAAAACCACTTACATCTAACAAGTGCTGCCTTTAGCTTATGTGTGTTCCTTCTACCCGTGGTAGAAAATAGTGCACCACATATGTTTAGAGCTGATCATTGGACCATAGGAGTAGAATAAGTGGATTTATTAATTAACATGCCTATGATGCAGACTGGCTCCAGGACAAGAACTTATACGATGACTTCTGTGTTTTGCCTCAGTATACAATATATAATTCAAATCTGAGTTGTTGATTTTTTTTTAATTCAGGAGAGCAAGATGGGAATGTGATTAGTTTATTCTTGAACAGGCATTCTCTAACCTTATTTCTTTGTTCTTCGAAAAAGATGATCCTTGCCACCTGGAAAATAAGAGTTGGAATGTTCACACAGTCCCTAACAGCTACCTGAGAGTTAAAGTCTCCCTATATTTGCCCTGCTCCCTGTGTAGCCTGTGTTCTTACCTCTGCAGAAATACCTACCATGGCCTTCTGTGAACTAAAGACCTTGCCTGTTGTATAATTAATCAAATAAGGGAACTTACCTCAGTCTACCCTAAAGAGAATGCTCTAACCAATGCAGAAATTAATACAAGACTGTATCAGGCTAACCCAGTTTCTGAGAAACGTTGAATATCATACAAATGGAGAAAGTGATGCAGACATGGAAATATAGAAATCATAAAAGGCAAATACCCATGACAAAGCAATATGTAAAATCCTGAAGCAAATCGATGAATTATTCGATGACTGGCAAGAGTTTGCAATGTGGAACTGAAGTTGAGTCATCATGGGGCTGTAACACAAGCCAGGGAGTAGACATCTGTGTAGGGGGTGGCTTCGGGCTTCCTGTGTTGCATGCCTCTGTGACCATTGATACCTTTGTGTCCTATAGGACTGAAGGTTCCCTTCCACGTCCTATGGAGCTGCTGACACAATCCCCGCCACCAATTATTTTCATTTTTACTAACAAATTCAAATCTTAGAGCATAAACTTAGCAGTATCTTTGTTATCTTTTATGATAGTTGAAACTTCTTTTTATCTCAGGTTCTTACTCTTCTTGATGGTAGAAATTCTCACTAGGTGAGTATCAGCCCCACATTCTCCCATAATCCATATATGAGGTTGTTTGGGGCTCCAGAAAACTGATGATAGTATACTGTGTGTAAGAAGGACAGTAGAATGGGTGGGAACGCGCCTTCACTGCTTTCCACTTAGATATATACATGTATAAATTCATTAACATACACGTGTGTCTTATGAATTTGTTCACATCAATCCAAGCAATGACATCCTCTTGAAACACAAGGCCTGTTTTATCCCTTGGCAATTTCTAAGTTGCAGGCTTCTTGACACTCTATTTGCTTAGGTGCTACATCATTTCGTCATCGGTGTATTTCTGCATCGCTGAGGCTGTGCCTCAGAGAGGGAGGGAACACATTCTACATTCATTCTTCCATTGGCTAAACACATCAACACATTTGGCTGCTACTCCTTTTTACCCTGAACTCGATGCCCTTGCTGGACTGAGGAGTCCTTAGGCAGAATCACCATCTGTTGATACTTTCACCTTGTCCACTTGAACTTTCACCCTACCCACTTAGGAAAATTTCTCCAATTTAGAAGCATGAAGATTCTATGAAAAGACATTAATCCCAGAAACCTGTCCCTAAATCTCCTCCTTTTCATATCAGGATTTTCTTTAAAAAATGGCTACAGATAATAACAGTTTCCATATTCTCTTCTCTCCTGTCTTCTCTGCCACAACGTTCTAGCTGCTTTAGTGGAAAGAGGGGGCATGAGTTTCAAGGCAATACTGCAAAGGTAACTGAATATTTCAAGATAAGGGATTGAAATATTCACATTAATTATGGAAGCTACAGAACCTGAACAGTATGAGTTTCTCAGAACAAAAATGTTCCCCACCAACCTCATAGGGAATGAGTTTCTCCTGTGAAATCTCATAAAAATTTCAGCACTCGATGGATACATTTATGGGAGTGCAGTTCTCCTTGTGAGCCTTCTGGACTTGAATCATTAATTAAACATACTTGAGTCAGAAACATTAAATAATGATGATCTGCCCCCAAAAATAAAAAATTTTTTATGAGAAAACAAAATAAACACTGCATGTTCTCTTATGTGTGTACACCATTCCAATATTTTCTTGGGTAGTAGAAATCTCATATCCCAAGCTCTGAGAAATAATGATCATAACAGCAACTATATAGTTAGCATTGTGTCTCAGTATTTATAAATATTCCTAAAAGTATTGTAATAATCATTTTTATAGAAAAAAATGATTAGGGACTTTAAGAGAGTCCATTTTAAAGTATCAAATAATTTATACTTTTCTTATTAAAAAAGAGTGTTCCAAGGGGTACAATTATAATCCCCAGTATCATACTATAGTTACTGTCTAGTAACTAAACTCACAACAACTTCCAAAGATGAAAAATTAATCTTCCACTTATAGATGTACTGCATGGAATTTTGTCTCAACTCCACTCCAATGTGTCTGTATTTTGTGAACTGCTTTAGGGGACTTGGGTTGAGTGAATATGTATTCTAAAAGGCAGATTACAACATATGAAACATTTGTTTAGAACAATTCCCTGCATGCCTGGCTTTTCAAGTAATAGCTTTGTATTAAAAGCAAACGTTTCCCATCTTCTCATCCTATATTTGTGTGTAATCTAACTTCAGCACTGTTTCCTTTGTATTCTAAGGAGACATTCGGTTTCCCAAGGGTCCCTGTGATGCCTCCTGCTCACCTTGCAACCGTAGCGAGAACTTAAACAATTCATCAAACTCTGACATGTTGCCTGTCTAAGTCAGGAAAGATAGCCATGTTTTAAACAATGAAGTGTAAGAGGAAGAAAGCAGGAATATTTACTCTTCTATGGATTTGCTGTAAAGCATCATTTTCAGAACTTCAATGTTTTTCTATCAATTACTTAAAAATATGTTAATCCAATAACTAAAATGATAATATTTTAGAGGTGGTTTTAATTTTCCCTCTTGGCATTTTCAGTGCTAACATAAATGAAAAGAATTAATTTTGTTTTAATGAGCATAAAATGTGCTTATTCCATGACTCGGCAACAGCAGGACATCTGAGAGGAGTTTCAGTCAGGGTCCAGTTATGCTGGACCAATGACCAATGACGTATTGCAATGAACATTTTGCAGGTGGGCTGAGTGGACAAAAAGGTGCAGCTCTGGACCCACTAGGGTGCATGAAGAGGTGTTGGAAGGATGGAGGAGCAAGGTTTTACTTGTTTGTTTGTTTGTTTGTGTATTTGCTTGTTTGTTTTTTAATTAATTTTGAGGAAGCATGCTGCAGGGGTGAGGGGTGGTGATGTTTAAATCTTAGATGGTCCTATAATAAAAAAAAATACCTGAAGCCAGATGTTGGTGTGAAAGCTGAAAGATCAGAGAAGAGCAAGCCACAGCCAACCTCACCTCACCAACTCCACCAATCCTCAGACTGAAAGCCTCTGAGTCTTCATTGCAAAGAGTCTCAGCTGAACAGCCATAGTTCCTGTTTCCTCATGCCTTATACACCTTTCTCGGCCCTGCCATCGCTTCCTGGGATTAAAGGCATGTGTGCTTCCCAGTGATTAAAGGTGTGTGCCACTACTGCCTAGCTCTCTTTCCCGTGTGGCCTTGAACTCACCGAGATCCAAATGGATCTCTGCCTCCTGAGTGAAAGGCTTAAGGGTGTGTGCCACCACTGTCTGGCCTCTATGTCTAATCTAGTGGCTGGCTCTCTCCTCTGATCCTTGGTCAAGTTTATTAGGGTATACAATATATCACCACAGGATGGATTTGGAGGAACTGGGAGATGAGCAGGCTTAGGAAGAATGATGTGAAATTTTCAAAGAATCAATAAAGAATCATGTTAAAAAAAGAGAAGAGACATACATACATACATACATACATACATACATATTTTTATTTATGGCATAATTGTTTCTTTAAAGTTAAAACTTGTCTAGTTCTTGGGGTTCAGTAACAGTATAATAGGCATTAGTGAATATAATTACAATAAAATGAGCAGGGTATAAAGGAAAAACAAGTAAGAAGGAAAAGGTTTGGATTTGACTCTTTACAGCTTCCTTTTTTTCTTTAATCTATATGCTTTTATTTTAATATATTTTCATTTTTAATAGTACTCAGCATAATGTTATATTATATCCATCTGCATTCTCTCTCTCTCTCTCTCTCTCTCTCTCTCTCTCTCTGTGTGTGTGTGTGTGTGTGTGTGTGTGTGTGTGTGTTGGGTGTAAGTGTGAATATCTGTGAGTTCTTGTGTTAGATACAAAAGAAAGGAAACAAGGTAGAACAGGAGGAAGGGCTGGATGGAGAAAAATGTTTAGTCTCCATATTAAATACTCAAACATTGAGGCCAATCAAATGAAGGACTTCATCTGCATTTTATCTATTCATGTGTCATGATTGCACATCATTTCGTCAGATGGAAGCAGTGCACTGAGGTTTTATGATGCACAAGAAAGAGCTCTTTTATTTATTATTTGAAATTTCACTATAGTTTATTATAATTTTATTCAGTCTACTTCAATACCTTGTCATATATCACATGTGTTCGTATGGGACCTACACAATTCACAGACTTATAATTGATGATGGCAGCAATTAGCAGACTCCCAAGAAACATCTTGCCATGAGAATGAGAGAAACAATGTGTCTGCAGTATTCATGGAGCAGTGAATGCAGCAAAGACAATTATACCTATGGGTCAATGTGAGCAAAATTTATTTGTGTAGGATAGCTGAAGAGATTTTTTTTTATAAAATTATATCTTACAGTTTATTGTTGCTGTTTTCACATTTCTTACTGTTTATATCTCAATATCTATATTCAGCCTAGCAAAGTTACCTGATTAGAAAATTTGATCAGTTTGTATTTAACTGACACATTATTTTACATTATACTATTCCACTTTCGTACTAGTTTATTAGATTCATTAGAACATTCTCTTTTTTTGTTTGTTTGTTTTTATTAAGAGATTTTCTATTCATTTTATATACCAACCACAGATTCCCCTGTCCTCCCTCCTCCTGTCCCCCCCCCCCGGCATTTCCCCGAACCCACCCCCCTTTCCTGCCTCCTCCAAAGCAAGGTCTCCCATGGGGAGTCAGCAGAGCCTGGTACATTCAGTTGAGGCAAGTCCAAACCCCTCCTCCCTGCGCTAAGGCTGTGCAAAATGTCTTACCATAGGCACTAGATTCCAAAAAGCTAGCTCATGCACTAAGGACAGGTCCCAGTTTCACTGCCTGGGGGCCCCTAAACATTTCAAGCTAAACAACTGTCTCACTTATCCAGAGGGTCTAGTCCAGTACCATGGGGGCTCCTCAGCTATTGGTCCACACAGTTCATGTGTTTACACTAGTTTGGCTAGTTGTTTCTATAATTTTTCCAATCATGGCCTCAATATATCTTAGAAAATATCATCCTGAGTGAAGTAGCCCAGACTCAGAAGGACAAACATGGTATGTACTCACTCATAAGTGAATTCTAGATATAAAGCAAAGGATAACCAGACTGCAATCGGACCCTAGGAAGGGCACATGGATCGCCCAATGATGGAGAAATGGATGAGATCTACATGAACAAACTGGAGGTGGAGGTGGAGGTTAATGGAGGGCAAGCGACGGGGGATGAGAGTTTAGGGAAGCAGAAGGTTCAAGCTGGAAAGGGAACAGAGTGGGCGAGCAAGGAAAGAGATACCATGATAAATGAAGACACCATGGGAATAGGGAGAAGCAGAGTTCTAGGGAGGTTCCCAGGAATCCACAAGGATGACTCCACCATAGACTGCTGGCAATAGTCGAGAGGGTGCCTGAGCTGGTCTACTCTGGTGATCAGATGGTTGAATAACTGTCATCATAGAACCCTCATCCAGTGACTGAAGGAAGCAGGTGCAGAAATCCACAGGCAGGTCTCAGGCAGAACTTCAGGAGTCCAGTCGATGAGAGAGGGAGGGATTCTATGAGCAAGAGATTTCATTAGAACATTCTTATACTTCACCTTTTAATGGTTACTCAGTAGTCATAACACATGTCCTTAAGATACCACAGCGTAGAATGTTTTCTGATTAACTTATCAGGCAATGACTTTTAAACACATGGATTTCTTTATAGACAGTGGTATTCCTATTTATTGATTTATTTACCATTTCCAGTTGTCAAAACTGTTTTGACAACTTTTTAAATTGATTTAAACGATTTCAGTAATTCAAAATGGAGTCTTTGCTTATAGAAACCTGCAATATCCAGAGAAACAATGGGAAATTGTTAGCAGTGTTTAAGGCTGGAAAGTCAATTGAAATATACTGGTAACCGGCTTCCTTCTGGGTCTTAAGCATGCTGGCCTCTATAAGGATTGATGTGTATGTGTGCGGTTGTGTGGTAACCCTTAAGCCATGCTCCTCCAAACTCTATCTTACAGTGAATGGCTTGTACAAACCAGGTTTGTCTGTGAGAGAATAATATGACTTTTCTGACCTTTGTTTGAGTTAAATTTCAAGACTTAGAAGCACAGGACTAGAAGTAACCTCACACTTAAAATTACAGTGATCCACCATTTTCTACATCAGTTTCCAATAGTAGGCTTTCTTCTACAAGAATTTATAGTTCCAATATAACAAAATTTGCTTCTGTGTAATAAGAACATCTTCATGTATTTAATATCTAAATCTAAAAGTTCTTCCTTCTAAATTTGCAGCTTCCAATGATTCAGTGTCTTGCTCCTGATGAACTTCTTACAAACTTCATGACAATGTCAGGAACTTCCTCTATGAAATTATTCTCTAGGCATTGATTTCACTCTAATGACCAAAATTATCTTCTTTGGTACTCATCATCTCCAGCACAGAACATCTACACACAGATTTTCTTACAGATTTTATTTTGAATGACTATTTCTCCCATCAATTTTGCTTCTTTATGCCAACATCCTTAACTAATGGGAGGTTTTCCAGTATATTCTTCCTAACTTACTAAACATAGTATAGAATTTTTGTAGAGAACCATTCTAGCATTTGAATTAAAACATAGTTTTGCCAAAATTTAGTGATAGAACAGTTAAAAAAAGAATTAAGCCTTCATTATAGTTTTCATGAGGGTACCCTATCAATTAAAGGTATGATTCTCATTCATAGCACTGTTGAGAGACTGTAGACTCTGTAAGAGCTGCAGTTGCATTGAAAGTCTTCTTGCTATCCAGGAGCACTCACTCCTGAAGGGAACATCAGCACCTTCCCACTCCCCTTGGTAGTTGCTGCCAGGCTTATGAACGGAGGAGTTTGGTTTGATGTGTATTTCCCCTTGCAGTGAGCTGCCTCACACAGCACACCATGGACTGAAGCTTGCAAAACTATAATCCAGAATAAACATATCTCCCCTTCATAAGCTGACATTGTCAAGTGTTAACTACAGTCCTAGAAAACTGACCCACACAGCCTCAAAAAATGGTGGGACTGTTACAAAATCTACAGATCATGTTCCATAAAATTCCATTTAAGTGCATATAAAACTTTAACCTTTGTTTCCAGGATTGTTTCCATATCAAGAATTTATTCTTCATCCAAAATGACACGTGCAATATTTTCATTAAAGTTTTACTCATTATTCACAGACCAAAGTTTCTCCTATACACTTATGATCAGTATTTAGATCTTATGATCCTTCTTGAAATAAATAATTTAATGATTAGAAGTTAGATCATTAGATTTGGAAGTGTGAATAATTTCCTATATTTGGACTTCATGTGAATTTCCAGAAATATTCAAAAAGTAAAAGAGATGGCTGATACACACATTTTTCAAAGACTGGAGCAGTACCAATTAACATCAATTAATTAACATCAAGCTCAGAGGAGTGTTGATACTTGAATCATGTAAAAAACATTGATCAGGAAATGAATCAGAGTCAAAAGCATAAGTATGTTAGCAGTCGCCATGAAGCAATTGTGGAATATCTTATGCAAATGTTAAGGGCTCCTCAGTGTAATGATCACAGATCCAGAAAGGTTACTGCAAATACAAGGACCTAAAGATCAGTTCTACTAAAGGAAACGAAGACTTTGCAAGCTCATATTCAGGTCTGACTGAGGCTTTGTTAACTTAAGAAAAGGGTAACTTCCTCACCCTCTGCCCAATACATGACCATTCTGTCTCTTACCTAGTTATGACAACTAGAAGGTCTCCAGAAATTGCTGGATGTCCCCTGAAAGGCAGCATCGCCCTGGAATGAGAAGCTTGCACTTGGCCTGGGGGAAAGGGAAGGGGGGAAGGAGCGGGGAGAACAAGGGAATCCATGGCTGATATGTAGAACTGAGTGGTATTGTAAAATAAAATAAAGGGAAAAAAATCAAGAAAAGTCTCCCCAAATGCCTAAAATGGGCTGGAGTTTTATTGCCAACCCATTGGGTAAAATACTTGATCTGTCGTATGCTTGTGTAGAAGCAAAGTCTACATTTAGAAATATTACTCTTCTATTCTATAAGTGTCTAACAGAAGTTTCTCAGTTTGGCCCTCTTGAGGTCTTTCTCAAATATTAATGCACAATGGGCACACACCATGCAACAGACAGAGAAGCCTATGTTTGCCACTTGTAAAGACTGACTTCATGTATCAACCTGACTGTGCTAAGAAATTGTTCAGATTCTTTGACTGCATATCCTGGGGATATTTCATGAAGAAATTAGTATTGTAATCAGCAGACTGAGTAAAGACCATTGACCCTTTCCAATGGCAGAGGATGAGTGTGCTTGCTGTCTTCTTGAAAATAATATGTTCTCTTCTCTGAGAACTCTGAGAACTTCGTTTTGTTTGTTTGCTTGCTTGGTTGGTTTGGTTTGTTATTTATACCAGCAGGGCATTCTGTCAATCTATCAACATTCAGTTTGGTAGCAGTGGATCTTATGAAGCCACATATGTGTGAGAAAATACCATAATTCACACACACAAACACACACACACACACACACACACACACACACACACACACAAATGGAGAACCTTGGGTCACACATCCAATAATTATTTACCATGCATATTTCCTACAAAACTTCTCCCTTAATGAGAACCCCTTTTTCTAGACAATCCAATCTTATATCACACTAGGCATTTCTGCAACACATAGAGTGCTTTCTCTCAATCATGAGATTGCCTTTCCCCATCATGATGTCTCCCAAACCTAAATTTATACTAGCCAGTCAAGAGTCATAAAACTCTGAACAAATATGCTCTTATTTTTGACATATTATAACAAACTTAAGGACAGACATCTTTTGGTATTTAGAGATCTGTCCTTTACTATGTGCCACATATTGTAATAAGGTGTTTGCTTAATTAATAAATGAACTGCTCTGGGTATAGGAAAGAGGTTTATTTAGCTCAGGGTTGTATTAGCCAGGGACAGACATGGCAATGACTTCTGCTCAGTTCTGCTTATGTCCTCCTCAAGGCAGATGGCGTAACTGGGGTAGAAGCATTGTGGAAATGGTCACATAGTAAAGAATAATGATTGGATTCTAGTGAAGGGTTATTTGATCACTTTATAGTGACTCCCACTAATGGGAACTAGTCAAGTACAATGATGTATCAGTCTGAGTGAAGTGTTTTCAAAATCTGATGGCCTCTTCCTCTTCTATCTCTCACATCAGCACATGATTGACAAGCCTCCAACCCAGGAATCACTGAATATCATGTTCTAGCATATCCAAAGTGCGGTGGTGCACAAGTATCAATCTGAGATCTCTATTCCAAGAACATCATCTTGTATCCATCTCCTTTGTTACCTTGTGAAATAATATGGTTTGAATGGCAGTATAGAAGCTGTATAGTTTCCTAAATACTCCACTTTAATCATATGAAAGGCCCTAGATGTAAGCACTTCACAATTACATTGATTAAAGAGAAATTACAATTTTGCATTAAATAAAATATATTCTCTATTCAAACTCTGTGATATAGGTTATCAATACATATTTTATAAAACATATTTTATGACATAGAACTCCATAGGAAGTAGATTTGAAAGAAAACTAAATCCAGCTTTTACCAATTCTTTCTTGATTTTAAGAATTCATTCCCTTTTGGAAATGTTATGAAATTCAAGAGAGGAAATGCATAGTATATGTAAATGTCTAGGTTAGAATAGTCTAGGCATGTAAAATTACAATCTAGATTTAAAACACATTTTGAGATATGTTTTCAACAAACATGGCATATCATTTTATTTAAGTCTCTATAATTAAGTTTCATGATGTTAAATCTATAATATTCAATAAAACTCTAATAGAGTCATTTGTGGGATGTTAAGATGTTCCTCTGGAAATGCAATTTGTAAAATAATAGGAGTGAGCAGATCTAACATTTATGACTATTCAACTGGAGGAAACAACACTCCCCTGTGGGGTCTCTGTGACTCTGCAGTCTCCTTAGCTTGGGGATTATATTTGCTTTAACTGTGTAAGTTCTCCAGAAGTCTAAGGCTTGTAAATGGTCCTTCTGAAAGCATGCAAGTCTTGACAAGCACCCACTCAAGTTGACACTAAGTTCCTTAATAGTCCTTAAATATATTAATGTCCCTTCTAGTTAAAAAAAAAAAGAAAGAAATATTTGAATCAGTTGGTAACTTGAGAATTTAAATTTTCTACACTTGGATAATTTAATGACTTAAAGTTCCCCCTTCACTTACCATGGCTTGTTAAATCACTACCACTTCACATGGAACAAGTCAAGGCCTCACCACAATTTGCATAAATCAATGGCTCTGATCAAGAAGTCTTAGTACACTCAAGTCCTCCAGGATATCACAAAATGAGACTCCTAGTCACTACCTTTAGTCATCTAGTTGAAGTCCTGTGTGAATATCCAATCCATTTCGTCCTTTTAAATGTAAGGCTAGGAGGCTGTTTGGGACATTTGAGGAACAGTGTAACACTCACACATGTATTAATACTTTCTGTAGCTGAGATCCCTACGTAGAGTAGAAGGTATTTATTATAAACGTGTCTGTTTGTCAAATTATTTTCTACCTAGTTTAGAAAATGTTATTTAGTTAAAAACAACTTTGAGGGGCCAGGAATATCATTAGTTAGGAGCACTTTTTGCTCTTGTAAAGGACCCAGGTTTGATTCATAACATCTACATCAAGCAGCTCAGAATAGCCTATAACTCTAGCTCCAGGGAATCCAATGACCCCACCAACCCCCAACAGGCTCCTCTACACACCTGTTACACATACAAGCACTCAGACATAATATTTACACACAAAATCAATAAATCTTTATAAAAAATTAAGTAACAATTATCCTTATTCTCATTCAGTTAAAGAAATAGACAGAGAGAAAGGTGAGGATAAGTGGCCAAGGCTCTATTATTGAGAGTGATGGAAACTGGAGCCTCAAGTATATCTGCTTCCACCAGTCTCTTTTAAATGCCAGGATATTCACATGATAAGTCATACAGTATTGTAACATGGACAGCATCAAGTTTAATACATTTGAACACAACTATGGAATTATTATATAAATATATTCTTAAGGAATAATAAATAGCTGACCATTAAGTAATATTAATACTTCACTATATTTTCCTGACTGGGTGGATAAATAAAATGCAGGAAATTTATTTTCAGACTGCATAGCATACAATTATTCAAGTAAATTGTGCAAATAATTTTGCACATTATGAATTTCTAGTTAACAAAAATAATTCAATTTTTACTCTTCATGAGACTTAAATTATAATAGAATATATTATTATAATGGAGTATATATTACTCAATATATATAAATTATAAAAATAATGTAATATATTTTAAATCCAGAATATATATATTACAGTGATATTTCACAGTTTTGATAGCTGTCAGTTGAGTCTGAATTATTTGTGACTATCCAAAAACTATGCTGAGACCCGAATGAACAATATCTTAGAATGTGAACTTCTTCAGTGTTATAATCAGCTCAGGTTAGATGACTTCCTCTTAGACTAACACAGACCCTTCATTCATTGAGCACTGTGTCCTTCTGGGAAGGAAATCAGCACACACACACACACACACACACACACACACACACACACTCACACACACACACATGCACGCACGCATGCACACACACACGCATGCACGCACGCACACACACACACATGCACACACATACCAAGTGGACTTCTCAGGGGAAGATTCTAAGATTAAGACAGCATGAAGCTTGGTATAGATGCTGCCTGGAGCTCCTAGAATCTGATAGATCTAAGGAGAGATCCTATCTAAAAACTGGAGAAGAGCTTTGCCTCTACCCACACCATGACTGCAGATATCTAGTTCCTAGAACAGTGAGAATTTTTGTTGATTTAAATTCCCCATTTTGTTTCATGTTGTCATGGAACAGGAAACTAATAGACCACCCAAGTAACTCAACATTAGATTGGTTTTTCGAATAATTATTTCTATTTCGTATGTTTTTCTTAAGCAAATTTTAACCTAGATATAAAAGCTATACATATTTATGAGAGCCAAGTGGTGTTTCAATGTGTAAATAATGTGTAGTGTTTAAATAATGTTAAATCTATTTACTTTCCCAAACACTTGCCATTTCCTTACCACAAGCTAAGTTTCCTCCTTTATTCTGGATTTTTAGGACAGAAATTCACATTGTTGTAGACTGTAGACACCAAGTCCATTCTACACACAATTTAGAGCCCACTTATCAAAGCTTAGCCAATTAACTGTCTTGGTGTGTGTGTTTGTGTGTGTGTGTGTGTGTGTGTGTGAGAGAGAGAGAGAGAGAGAGAGAGAGAGAGAGAGAGAGAGAGAGAGAGAGAAGAGGGGGGGGGAGGGACAGAGACAGACAGACAGAGACACAGAGACACAGATAAATAACCTGTGAAGGGAAGAAGAAGGCATTGGTTCTCCTGAATCACAGGTTATAGCAGTTCTGAGTCACCATGTGGATGCTGGAAACCAAGCTCAAACGCAGAAATCACTCTTCACTGCTAATCCATCTCTCCAGTCCAGTGCTTTTATCTCCCTGATGATTCCTCTCCTGGAATGGGGGGGGTCTTTTTAGGGTTTTTCTCTGAATTTCCATGATCACTAATAATGCTGAGATTCTTGTTATACTTTTGGCCACATGTGAATTTTAAGAACTATTTATTTAGCCCCATTGTCTGGTTTTAAAGCATTCTATTTAGATACTGCTGAATGTTTGGGATTTCTTTTATGTATTATGGGTTTAACCCCTTGTCAAGTGTTTAGCTTGTAAATACTTTCTCCAGTTCCACAGATTGTCGCCAGTGTGCTGGGGGGAGGTGAGAGGAATTCCTTTACTAGGTAGAAGTTTTGAATTTTCCTATGTTCTCATTTGTTGTTTTTGCTTTGGCATCTGTGAATTGGGGTTCTTGACCCTATATTTTTTCCCATTACAATATCAATAAGCTTTTCATTGGGTCTTCATGTTGCGTTATCATCCAGATATTTTACATATATCTTTAATCCACTTTATAAAGTTTTTTTTATTTATTGTGTATATGACATGTACATATGTGTTTGGGCACCCATGACATGGTGCATGTTTCCTTGCATCTTTGTGTGGGTTCCAGAAACTGAACTCAGATTATCAGGCTTTGTAGCAAGTTCTTTTAGCTACTGAGTCATCTTGCCAGACCAATTATGACTTAATTATACATTGTCATCTTATTTTTTCACAGAAATAATTCTTGTGTGCAATAAACTAACTTGAGCATGAAAAATGGTACTCTAGGGTTTTTCTTTAAAAAAATTCTATAACACACTAAATTTTACTCACAAGATATGGAAATTATAATTTTTATTAAATAAACTATACAAATAATCTCATTCAAATAGTTGAAACTTGCTATCTGGCCCTGTATTTCTATACAAATAACACTAATTGTCTCATGATCAGAAATATAATATGTAGGACAATATTATCTGACCAAAGAATTAACTTGATATAATTGTGAGAAAAAAAGGACAAACTGTACATTGGAACTTTAGATAATGATGGTGTGAGAAAAACTAAAACTAATGAAATTTTTAAATGGATGAACACTCTGATATTTTATGATAGTTACTTCAGGATGTGTTTTGTGTTTAAATTATTTGTTAGACAACTTAAATATGAAGTTTTTGGAAATCAATGACTAGAAGATCATGTGGGGATTAAATGGTATATTTACACACTTTATGTGACTGCTTATTAAAAGAAGCTCATGTTATTTAAAGAACTATATCAAAAGCATTGATCCTCATGTTAATATTTCATTGATATTCATTAATGCACTTTGTTTTGAACAAGAGAATTAATTGAATTGAAGATCAGAAAATCAAACTCTTAGGTATGCTGACAAATCATGTCTCTGTGTTCCTATAAATATGTGTGTAAGTGATGAAGATGTGTGTTGCCTGATTAGTTCAATCATGAAATTCAAAAATTACCAGGAATTAAAATTTTCCCTAAAACTGATTGTTCTGCTTGATATTTGGATGTATGCTGCATTATAATGAGGCAGTGTGTGACCTGAAGAGACCATCTAATAATCTTCTATAGTTATACACATAATGGAACAGCATGCTGGTGTCTTTCAGTAAAGAAATACCAAATGTGTATGAGAAAGTATCAAATAAGACTATTCGTCAATTGAGAATCAAATATGACCTGCCAATTTCTGCCTGGTTCAGATGAAGGATGAAGATATCATTCACTGAGATAAGGCATGCTGGACACTTGAGTCAACATACAATGGTCTTGTCCTTCAGTCATAATAAGAAAACATCAAGTAATAGATTACTAAAGCATTCCATAGTTACCATGACTCTAGCCACTTGGCAGTAGGGCCAAAGCATCGCTAACCTGCAAGCAGAGAAGTATGAGTAGACAAAATTTTCCCAAGAAGCAACCAAGCCACACTTGGTAAAGCTGAAGCTGGAAATATGCTCCTGTGTGCATGTCGAGAGGCTGCATCCTCTGGAAATGCTCTTCATTTGCCCAGGGATGCACAGGCTAGCCTTCCACTGCAGAGATAAGAGGGAAGATTCCAGGCTCATTTTCAATCGTAATAACTCAAGCAACTGTGACACTTCCAAAGTTGGAATTCTCTATAGCATCAACAAATAAATAATAAACTGTATTGATACATAGTAACATAGATAAATAACTGCAATTTATTATAAAATTTAAACGATTGCAACAAAATGTGGGCCTTATGCTGATTAGGAAGTTACACCCATAAAACTGTACTGCATACGAGGAATTGTAGTACAGGTTACAGAATGCTATCAGGAACTATTGTTATCTATAGTGCACAGTGATTGTCATAGCAAACAATGAAGGAGAGGTTGAAGGAGCTTTATACATAAAATTTTATATAAAAAGTTTGATAAAAAAGTATACCAAGAGTTCAGAATTATCATTTGAGTAGATTAACTATTAATGAATTTTGTTTCTTTTTAATACATTTGTTTGGGTTTTTTCTTTAGTTAATATTAAACAATATAGTAAATAATAAAATGGTCACTAAAATATGCCAACAATATCTGTCTTAAATCACAAACCCCACTATTTTCTATGGTGAATTGGTTTCAATAACCATATGTTACTTCAGAAAACATGAATCTCATCAGCACCACAGGTACTTAAGAGGTGCAGTAAAACTTGTGTGGTCACTAAGGGTTCAGTATTCAGAGGACAGCTGCCATTCTCAGAGCCTCAAGTATCTCACTGCAGATTGCGTTTACCAGCCTAACACCACCCCTTGACTTACAAGTAAATTCTCACTTACCAGCTGTGGTAGTTAACTTTGTTTATCAACTTGATCGGATTGGGAGTGAAGAAATAGGCAAGCCTGTGTACACATGCACGAGGCTTTATGTTGAGTAGATTAACTGACATGGTAGATAAATGTGGGTAGCACCATTCCTTTGGCTAGAGTCTGGGGGTAAATAATAGAGGCAAAAGTGGCTGAGCATGGATTTTGCTGCTCCCTTTTTCCTGACTTATGGACGCTAGCTGCCTCATTCTTTCACCATCGTGATGGACCATGAATCAGAATGAACCTCTCCTTCACTAAGTTGCATTTGTCAGGTATATTATTCCAGAAATTTACTAAGTAACTAATATAACAGTCTCCTGGCACCAAATATCCAAGTGGGCTAACCAGCGTTTCCCCCTCAATTTTCTAACCCAACTTCCAATCTTGCAAGCATGACAAGGTGTTTAATCCACTCAGTTCATTTTGATGTAATTAAGATTTAGCTAAAGAAAAGAAAAGTGGTTTTCCAAAGTGAAAACTTTCAAGCATACTACAGATATCAGGTTATCACTGTAAGGAAGTTGTTGAGTCAGGTATAATATATTGAAAGCCTGAGAAGATTAGCCACATCTCAGCAAAGCAGTCTTCACTTAGACAGGGAAATGCACTCACCTCACCTAGAAGTGCTTGGAATGAAAACATTCCTGTGTCATGATTATTCATCATTATCTGCTTTGTCTTCTTCACGGCCTCTTCATCTCTCTTTTTCTTAGACCTCTCCTCTCTCCTGTGTCATCAGCATTTACCTGGAACTGTGGCTGGTAACGAGGTTAGACTTGCAAGAAAAAGCTTTATGACTGAATCATTTTGCCCTGTAATGAACTCTGCATCATAAAATTTGCTGGGGTCATACTTACAAATAAGAGCAGCACACAAGTATACATAAATGCTGAGGTATGGGCACTGAGGTTAAATATATAAAGCTTGGCTGAATAACAAACACCCAAGAAGCCAAATGACTAAGAATATATTCCACACTGATTGAATGCCATCTCAACATTACCTTTGTACAGACATATAACCATAACATTTGCAAAATTATAAGCTATCCAAAAGTCACTGTAGCTCATTTAAGGTCTGTATTTTGAGAACATTTTTATCTTAAGTATTTATGTCCAAACCCCTTTCAAGTCTTCCAAATGAGATCAATATAAATCTCTGTGGAATAGGTCTTTATAATTTATGTTTTGATAATTTCTGAGCAAGCAAAATTCAGCTGTCAGATAAAAAGTGATAAATTCCACAGTCCTGGAGAATACTGTTCAATTAGGCTCTTTCCACACTGAAGTTCCTTATCGATTTTTCTTAATCTCTAGGACCCAATTTAAAATGAAATCTTCTTCACTTACAACAGAGTTATGAAGAAAAAGGGGTGTAGTGCAATCACAACAGCATAGACATGATCTAATTTCATTTCCCATCTGTCATTTCCTTTAGATTCTGGCAGGGGTGGAATCCCAGATGCCATTTAAGGATCATGAACAAATGCCCTAAGGAACCTATCCTGATGCAAAGTTTAACCCTATTCCTCTGGGTGTCAGACACTACCAAGATGGAAGTACAGGGCTCAGGAAGCCCTCAGGACTGAAGATAATTCGAGGTGAATATGGTTTATTATTTAGAAAAAAAAATATTTGAATGTACTCATATTTTCCCCAGTATGCATTTAAGCTTATTTAAGCAGGCTTTTCTAAGTACAAGAGCACTGATTTGTCTTGTTTCACAGATTAAATCCTAGGCTTGGGAGATGGCTCAGTGGGTCAGTTTTTGGTAAGGCAAGAACTAGGACCTAAGTAAGGATCCCCAGCATTTACAGGAGCAGGGTGCAATAGTGTCTTCTTTAAAACCAGCTCTGTGGAGATACGGGAAGATAGAGAGGCAGGAGGATCCTAGGAGGATCCCAGAAGCTCACTAGCCAACCAGTCTAGCAGAAATGACAAGCCCTGAGTTCTCCACTACAAATGTGACAAAAATAAATTAGATCCCACTACAAAAATGGTAATCCAGGCATGGTAGTACAAAGTTTTAATCCTAGTACTTGAGAGGCAGAGGCAGACAGATCCGAGTTCAAGGCCAGCCTGGTTTGCATAGAGAGTTCCTGGACAGAGAGGGATACATAATGGAGTGACCCTCATCTCAATTCAACAAAAACAAAAAGCCTAAGTTTTCATTTTCTTTTCAACTAAGTGCCTAGCTAATACCATGACTTTAGAATCTCAGTTCTTAAGATTATTCTAACTACCGAAGTCCCGTGACCTGCAGCATTGGAAATCGATGTTTTCTGTGCTTCTCTCCCAGCTTCCCTCTGTCCCTCCATGAGAGCCCATGGCTTTAGAGTGTTCCTGAGACTGGGCTATCTCTTCTCTGCCCAGTGAGGCTGGTACTTTCCATCCCTGAAGTGCTGTCTTCCTGTAAGGAAGCCTGCATCGTCCTTCAGCTGGAGTGAGCTCCTTGCAGCCATTCTGCAGACTCATACTTTTCGATCTTTCCCTGAAGACTTATCCCAAATCACAGCTTGCATCTCCCACATTCAGGCAATCAGAAGGCACGATGGAAAGGGAAGGATGGTTGTAGAAGGTGCAGCCAGGTTCAATGCAGCTGTCGTTCCCTGTCTCTTCAGAGATCTGGGACAGTTACTTCCCCTAGCCTGCACTAGTTTATTTATCTCTGAAATACAGGTAACAAGTCGTCCCCCATCTGCAACCATGCTGGCAATGTTTGGTGCAATTACATGCTTGGTGTGAGATTCCTCTCTTTTTCCACAGGCAGCTAATTTCTCCTCTGAGTTATCGGCTTCCAAGGGACTCAGACAATGCCGGATCAACCCCAACCAGAGGGGGAGGACCTCTGGTGTACTGGTGAGGCAATATCACAGCATTTACTCAATCAAATATAGATAAAACTTAAGAGATATCAGATTCTAAACAGGGACATTTGCAAATATTTTATCTTCAAGTAGAAGAGGCATCATTACTGTATGATCACATGTCTTACTTATGAATATATTAATAAAATCCTTTTACTTTCTAAAAGTACAAAGTCTGTTAGAGGGTAAATTATGCTTTAACACAGGTGATTTGCTTACATTTCAGGTAGAGAGAGCATTGATCATGGTTGCTCTGTTCAATTATAACTGAAATAAACATAGTTAAATTTGAGCCTGTTACATAAAGAGGGACTGAAATAATTTGCAAGCATATAAATTTTTATAAATTTTAGCATGAAGTTATTGTTACATGCACCTGTGATCCATTACTCAGAGTTTGAGGGTATGTGTGTAAAGTCTTGGGTAAAGAGCTATTAAAAGGATAATGGATTGTTTGTTTAATAAAAATTTATTTTAAAACAGTATAATTTGTTCTTTTTATTGTTTATGAATTTTATGTGTGTGTTTAATGTGCTTTGATCAAATCCATGCCCAATTTTCTCTACTCCAATTTCTTTTCCCCTCCCCCACCAATACTTTTTCCTCCCAAGTTAATGTGCTCTTTAAATACATTGAGTCCATTTAGTGCTGCCTCTGAGTGCTCTGATGGAAAGCCATGTCATGGAACATGGGTGGGTCCCTCTCAGGAGCAGCATCCCTAAAGAAAGCTGACTCTCCCTCCCAACAGCCAGCAACTGCCAATAGCTCCTGAGCTAGAGTGGAATCAGAATTCCTTCTCTATCCACACGTGGACTTTGTCAGGCTTGCTCTGGTGCACGTCATGTACAGGCAGTCAAAGCCACTGTGATTTGTTTGTCAGGAAAACAGTGTTGCTGCAGTGATCTCTACCTTTGGTTCCTACAATCCCTCTACTCCATCTTTCACAGCAGGTCTCTGGAAGGTCGTTTGCTAACTTCCTATAGTTTTTGTAACAAATCTCTATAAAAGCAGTGGCTCAAAATATCATGAATACAATGTTTCACAAATCTAGAGATGTTTCACTGAGTGGAGACCTCTGTGTCTAATAGCAATCCAGAGACTCTGGTACTTCAGGGTTCTGTCAACACACTGGCTTCTGAATGCATCACCTCATTCTGTTTCCATGAGCACATTTCCTTCTCCCTCCCAAGGGCAGGGGTCTTTGATTCACTCTTCTTAAGGATACATAGAGCCACCATAAGACTTGACATGAATATTTCAATCACAGCTACAAAAGTTGTTGAGTCAAACATTTTACTAAGAAAAAAAAGGAGAACTAGGGACTCATCATTCCTCTCCACATTCTATTCTTTCCCTTGTTTTATATATTTTAAATTTTTTATCAGTGGATTCTGCTGGAATTTATCGGTGGATTCTGCTGGAGTATCAGATACAGATAAGCACTGGAGGGCCCCTGTTGCAAATCACCCTCTGGAGCGATGGAAGGATCTTTCTACTAGCACGTGGAGGAGACCCGATCTAGTCTTGGTGTGGCCCCAGGGTTCTACTTATGTCTTTCCTCAGGACAATGAGGTTCCTCTTTGGATTCCTGAGCACTGAACGCATCCTGTGGCTGCTGCTGAAGCCCAACAAGACAGAGACCTAATGAGTCTTCATGAAAAAAACTACCCTTCTGATGCCAATGGAGAATGAGAGCTCAATATGGCCAGCTTTGGCAAGCATTAATGTAAGCCTAGGAACTGTAGCCATGAGATTGGATTCTCCAGAAAAGCTGCCAGCTAAAGTCGTGCTGGGATCAAGAAAAATGGGCCTTGGTGGTTCGTGTTCCTGGAGTTGTATCCATGCCAGTGGATGTCCACACACTTGAGAAGAGAATTTGACATTGCTGCTGCCGCTGTTGTGGTTATAGCAATGGCGGCCACCGCTGCTACTGTTTCTGGGATTATCATTTCATAATTGCTTACTACAGCTAGCACAGTGGAGACCCTGGCAACAAAAGTAGCTACCACAGTTAGTTAATCTTCCATTCTATTGGGCATGATAAATTTAATTCAGTAGTTATATACATCTCGATTGGCTTTGAAAATTATAAATTTATAAACTCAAGCTCCAGTTGCTTTTGGGATACTATCTTACAAGGACTCCAGCGTACAGTATGACTTGTTAAGGAAGGAAATGGCTCAGCTGCCTTTAGCCTACTGGCTATGGGTAGGATAGGGCCTCTGTGGGTCTATTCTGTGTTGAACACACAGATTGCAAGCCCAGTGCCACTTTGAGATCTTTGGTAGCAGTTAACTCTGCAGCTCACACATGATTGAGCCTGTATGATAATGAATATTCAGAGACAGGTAATGCCTGGGGGGCACTCACCAACCTAAGATAGAGCACTTGTGTGGCCTGTGCAGGTGTCTCCATGACAGGTAAGGTGACCAGCTGATGTCCCACGCAACCCAAGTCAGAAGCTCATTTTTTAATTAAAGGGGGACCTGTAGGTCCCTGGCTCCTGTTTTGGATAACTGTTGCCTTGCTTGCAGAACTTGACCTTGATATCCTCCCTATGATAATTCCCTGCCAGGTTCCACCCTCCTGAATGCTTAAGGGAAGTTCCTTGTCTGTGTATCCTGAATAATGGGTGTTAACAGCTTAGATGCAAGATTGTAAAACATCAGTAGCGAACTTCTGCCCTCCAGGGTTCTCCCATTGTGCTGTAAGCCTGTATTTAAGACCTCCTCCCTCCTTCAATAAATGACATTCAGCATTTAAAATTAAAAAAATATATATATATTATATGTATATTATTACATATATACATACTGCGAATGTAATCTGTGATTACCACAAATGTGATTAATGAGTGTAATTAATGAATATCATGAGTGTAATTTAAAAAATAAAAATAAAAAAAGAAATTAAAAAAAGAAATATAAAAAAAAAGCTGTCAAGTCATAGAAGGTAACAGTTTCACATTTCAGAGAAAAGAATGTTAATATGAGGTCATTATACAGCCTTACAGCAGAAATTCCACAATCATGTCCAATAGGCAGAAAAACAGTTGGAAATCCCTAAAGTCTCTAATCTGATTAAAAACTTGCATGAGTCTGTCTTCATCATTAAATTGTATTGGTGACTTTGAAAAAAAAAAATTCTCCTTAGGATTGTGTCAATAACTTATTGAATATGTACCATCACTAGAAACAACTTTTGTTCAGAAACACTAGAACAGATGTCTATAAATCCTTACTAGGCAAGCTCCTGGGGAGGATGTTTAAACTACATTAAGAGAAAGCTTACATTGATCTTTGGAAACTATTAATTAGTAAACTCATCATTAGCCTGTTAACTGTCTTCTTATTGAAGCTGTAGGTCTAAAGTTTGGCAAAAATAGATGAGTGATAAAAAAGGACTGAGAAATAAGCTAGGGTGTTGAGATAATAGATCAAAGCTGGGAAGTTATGATTACTAATTTTGGCCTGGAAGCCATTACATTGATTATGCTGGTCTTGAACTAAGAGAGATCTGTCTGCCTCTGCCTCCCAAGCACTGGCATTAAAGATGTGAGCCATCATGCTTGGCTCATTGATTTTTTTTTAAAGAGTCTACTAGTTAAAATGTTTGTGTCCACGAGAGAGAAAATGTATCCCTTATATTGTGAAGTGAAGTGAATTGTGTCACAAATTAATTTATTTTGTGTGTGTGTATGTGTGTGTGATGTGTTGTGTGTAGTATCTGTACTGTTAGTGCGAGTGCATGTGCACATGAGCACATGTGGGTATACAGGCCCCAGGTAAGCATCAGGCTCTTCCTCCATCACTTTCTGCATTTATTTTGGAGACAGGATCTTTCACTCAACATGAAGTTCATAGGTTTAGTTTGGTCAGCTAGCCAATATGCCTCAGGACCCCATCTCACCCCACTCATGACTCTACCCCAAATTGTGCCTTTGCTTTTGTTTTTGTTGTTGTTGTTTTTTAATGTCTCTATGCTTCTATGTCAGGTTCTTTGCTAGTCTAATCATGTTCTTACCCTAGGATTTTTGATAAGTATAGATGAATATTCTGAGAGAAAAAAAAATGACATTCATCTCAAAAAACGAATACGCTATAACTTTTCATTTTCCCACAAAGCACCACTTTATTGGTGGGCATATTAAATATTTTTCAAACTAAATAAGAGTATCAGACTTACAATTGTAAATTTGAGGTGAAAAATAGCCTAGGCCCCACATTAATACTGGCAAAACAATCTGGTGCAGGTAAAACTGGACTCCATATGATTAAGAGCTCCTGACAACTTTCAAAGGAAAGAAAATGGTAGAAGAAAAAAAGAATAAAAAGGAAATGAAGAAAGCAGACAAAGACGGGAAGAGGCAAGAAGGGAGCAAAGGGAAAAATGTCTTCCTGCAACTCGATAAACTAGAATTCAGGAACAAGAGTACCAACCCTCAACGAGATGACACCATCATCATTGGCTTTTCATAGGCAAGTGTTCAGAGAAAAAAAAAATGGGTTTCAGTGCAGGTAAGGCAGACAATGCCTTGCTGACTATATAGAGATGTGCAATCTCATGCTAGCTGTATGCCAAGTTAATTTTGGAGTTCACGGCATACAAGTGAATCCTTTCTGTACATTTATGGTATGAAATGTGGCCCCATCCATGCTGAAAGAGCAGAAATATATTTATTTCAATTATATATCCAAAAATAGAATCACTAAGTCTGTCATGTCAATAATAAATAATTTGAATAATTATGCAACCAATGTACTGAATTCTGTAGGCGTGACATTAATTTGAAAGAAAGCCATGGTAAGTCACTCTACTGAAATCTGTACTGTCAAATGCTACCCTTTAACTCATAGCAAATGGCCAGATGTTCTTCTTACAACACCATAGCAGGAAATTTATATGAGAGCATAGGCAGTTCAGTGTTCTTAGTGTTCAAACTAACTGCCATGAAAACATCAACAATATGACACTGTGTGCTTCAAAACAACTGTATCTCTCTAATTTACAAAATGAAATCTGAAATAAATTAACCTCGATAAAATGTTCATACTGGTAACAAGTAAAAGCAACTACATTAACTAAGTTTAATATGTGAAAAGGAAATTGGAATATTTTTTTTCTAGAAGTTAGTAACTTTACAATAAAGATAAGCTAAATTTTATATATTGATGTATATTGAATATACTGTCATATTCAAATACTGATGAATTTCACAATTATATGTGAGACATATGTGTGGTGGTATTGTGTTCCCCAAAATATTGTGTACCCTAATAAACTTATCTGGGATCAGAGAACAGAAAAGCCACTAGATACTTAGACTAGAAAATGTTGGCACTCACTCCTCTAATCCTAGCATTCCAGAGGCAGAAATCCATCTGGGATCTCTGTGAGTTCAAGGCCACATTGGAAACAGCCAGGCAAGGTGATACACACCTTTAATCCCAGAGAGTGAGCCTTTAATCCCAGGGAGTGATGGTAGAAGGCAGAAAGATATATAAGGCGTGAGGACCAGGAATTAGAAGCATTTGGCCTGGTTAAGCATTTGGCTGGTTAAGATTTCAGGCTTCTAGCAGCACAGTTCAGCTGAGACCCATTTTGGATGAGGACTCAGAGGCTTCCAGTCTGAGGGAACAAGGTCAGCTAAGAAGTTGGCCAGGTGAGGTTAGCTGTGGCTTGTTCTGTTTCTCTGATCTTCCAGTGTTCGCCCCAATACTTGGCTCCAGGTTTGTTTTATTAATAAAGACGCTTTAAGATTCTTGCTATACATGTTTGTCTAACTTTCTTTACAATGAACCTAGTTTGTCTCTCCGTCCTATAGAAATTAAAGCCTCCAGTGTTTCATGAGGAAATTCACTTCATTATTGGTATCGTATTAGAAAATCAAAAGCCTATATATGCTAATAAATATTAATTAATGTCTATTGTAAGTATGATTGAAGGATGAAAATTATAGCTCACCCAATTAAATGTTAGCTATATTTAGCAGGTCTAAGTACTTCTCAGTCAAAATCAGACATTAGATTGAACAAAGACAGAAACACACTTTATATCTAGCTTGAGAAAAAAACAAAATATTCTATATGTGTAAAAACCATATGGTGCCATGTACAGTAAACACATGTAAGCTTCAACCATCACAATAATAAATACATTAATTATATACACTGAGATAAACAAGATTCATTACTGCTATATATGTTTGTGTGGGGATGTAGGTGTAATTCATGAAGATAGGAGGGGCTGTGAGAGAGGAAGAAGAGCTTACTGTGGAGGACAAGAGAGAATGGGTGACAGGAAACAGAAGGGAACTGCAGGGGACAGAAAAGGGGAAAGAACAAATCCACATGAGAATGTCATAACAATGCCTATTAATCTGTATTTTAATTTAAACAAATGAATAAAATGTGAAGGAGAAAACAGGAAAGTTCAAACAGTTATATGTGTGTTATATGTGTTTTATATAATATATAAACTTTATATATATATATATATATATATATATATATATATATGTATATATAAATCACAAACTCATCATCACAAAAATATGATTTCTTCACTTTCTGAAATGAAACCCAATTTCTACTTTGATATCTGCTTCTTAGTGAAGGGTCATCTAGCTTTGGCCAATTCTATGACCTCCCTTCATGTCAAAGTTCTGGAGACCTAGAAAATACACTCCAGTTTCTGTCATGTATTTGTGGGCGCATTCTCCTGTGTCTAGGCCATCAATACTGGTGCATGTGCTGTCATATGCAGGTATAGTGTTGTTATTTGAGCTCTCCATGCTGAAGAATAGCTCTTAGCTTTGACAGGACACAAAACTTCCTGCCCTCAGATTCACTCACATCTCTCCAGCCATCCATCACTTCTAACAACTCCATGAGACTTTGCTTGAACATACTGTGAGCAACACACAAACAAAAACAGCATAAACGCATATTTATCAATAAGTACAAATTTGCATCTGCACAATTTTGATTATGTTTTTAAGAACAATACTTCAGAGCTTTTAATAGAAGCATCACGAGTAAGTTTGAGGTCATGTTTTCATATCCTAAACACCAGTATCTTTCTGATTCCCAGTGTTCAGATGCAAATCTTCCCATCCAAATTAATGTGCTCACACAAGGGAGATGTCAGAGGAGAAGGTATTTGTTTTTCACCTTATATAAATGTTACCCTGTTATTTTTATTTCCTAAAACACAACCGTGCTACTTAATATTATGTTTATTTAATCCACTCTACATCGTATATATACTGCATTCTTATTTTATTCTCATTAAATATTATTCAATCTTCTCTTTTATTAGTAGATGCCCTAATGTTAGCTACTGTATGCAAATCAAACCTGTGTCATTGTCCTTAGATCCACTATGGTCTGTTTCCACATTTCTGTTGTTCTCAAAGATATTACCATCAATATCACAAACAAAATTTCTTAGTAAAATATATCAACTTTTTCTTTTAAGTTTTATACTTAAAAAAAATCTTTTTCAAGGTTAAGAAAAATAGAGTATCTTCAAAGTGTTTTTAATTTACTCATAATAATTACACATATTTATGGGGTGATGTCAATCTTTGATATCTGAATACATTTTGTGATATTCAGTTAAGAGCAATCCAATCTACATTTTCAAACTTTATCATTTCATTCTGAAAAATGGTTTCAAAACCTTGCTTCACTGTTTTAAAAACCACATACTATATCCTTGTTCTCCATAGGACCAAACTACATCTTTCCAAAATATATTTTCCTATCTAAGAATTACTTACTGCCCACCAACACAGAAGTAGGTACTCAGTTTAAATTTTTTTTGTGTTTGAATGAGATGGAAAGCATGCTTAGCTTTTTCTGTGAACATAGTAAGATATTCCACGACCAGCTGTTGCAAAGGTGATGGTTCCTATGATTTTTCAGACTGCATAGGCCATGGGCAAATTCCACATAGAGATGATTTTTGTTGTAAATTTTCCATATGACTCTTGCATTTGTCTATACCTTTGCTTCCTATGTCAACCTTGAATCCTCAAGTGGCAGCCTCAGTTCCTTGTACATAGTCATCCACTCCTGACACTTCCCAGTTTAAGTCATTTCTAAGTCTAAGTGAATATTTTGCTGAGATTTGAATAAGGACTTTTACTTACTCCATAGACATGATTTTTAAAGAATTATTTAAAGTGTAGTACATTCTGTCTTTGATTGAAACCTTGATTGGAAGTATGCATTTTCTTTATAATTTGTATTTATTAGTAGTATGGGTTTCTGTAAGTGTGTAGTGTGTGTGTGTGTGTGTGTGTGTGTGTGTGTGTGTGTGTGTGTGTGTGTGTATGTGTGTATGAGTGTGTACAGGTTCTGGGACTCAAGCTCAGGCCTTTGCTCACACACAAGCTCTTCTATCCATACTGTGAATTTTTCAAGATTTTTAGGAATCTCTTGATTTTATGTCATCCAAGTTTTCATTTTAATATTCACTACTCATATCTACTTTGATTCCCATTTGTTGCCTACTGTCTACCAGAATAAGTTTAAATAATAGCCATGGTATCAAGCATCACTCCCTCCGCTGGCATAACGGTAATACTGCATTTTTCATCACAACTGTTAACAAACATCCTGGTTTTATCTATGTTGCTGCAATAAAATACCCTGATAAGCAGCAACTTAGGGGATAGGGGGTTTGTTGTAGCTCACAATTCTGGGTTCTATCTTACCATTGTATGGAAGTCAGGTCAGGGAAAGAGTAAATGTGGGTGCTTACTCATGTTCACCCTCTTCTCTGTATGTATGTAGCCCATGACCCCCGACCTAGGGAACGGCCCCACGTCAGTTACTAACAATAATGAAGATAATCTCCCACAGGCATGCTCACAACCCAGTCTGATCTAGGCAACTTCTCATTGAGATTCTATTATTAGATGATTCAGGACAATGTCAAGTTGACAATCACAACTAAATATTACAAATGCTTTATTCATTAAGTAAATTTATATGAGATTTTGAACAGTTGAGCACTATCATCTTGAGACTATCTTGCCAATAATTGTTTGGAAAATTATCAGAGTCACTTCTATTTTTATCCTTATATTTTACATGCACATATAACTTCAAATAACAGTTTGACTTATAGACCTCTAGTAATGCTGCTTAATCAAAGAATTCAAGGATTTTTATATCAACTATATCAGTGTTATCTAAAATTAAACATTAGTGCTGCAAAAATACATGTTTGCCAATAACTACTTAGCAGATTTCATTGATTAACTTTAACTGTAGAATTTCCTGAAGGTGTTTTGCCCTGCACTTTGTTCCAGATTCATGTTAGATTTAATGCATAAACAATAGACTGCCTTTCTATATTTTGTAATAAAATGACATTTATTTCAGACAGCCTAGTTATAAAACTACAGTAATAATCACCAGATGAAAAGGGCCTTTAGAGTTCTATAATCTCATGCTATCAAGGCCCTGAATTCAGTGCTGTAAGAATGTGGATGTGGCAACTGAATTCTGATTATTCTTTCTGTAAATATGTCAGCCACTTATTAAAATATACTCAGATAGAATTGTATTTTAGAGCATAATGCATAAGAAGTTTATGAAACTGACATGCATTTCAATGCTAAACAATGCATAAATAGCTAAAACACATTTTATTTTGTGTTAGAAACATCAGTTGTCTAAATATCCTAAATTGCTTTTGGGATGCCTCAGTGGTCTTGAGACTGTTATTTACTGTGCTAAACTGATGAGTCTCTCGGGAGTGAAACTCAATTCACAATTCTCATTTGAATATAAATGTGATAATATCATCCAAAATAAGAGTCTCTTATGTGTAAATTTAGATTTGAATCCCTTCCAAGATCATTAAAAGGCAGTAATCAAATCAATCAAATAGTGACCAAAAACTGCTTCTGCTCCTACATCAGAAAGATAGTAGCTAAATTAGTTATCAAGGAAAGTTATGTAATCATGTAAATTTATGTTATAAACACCTTTGTTGTTTAATTAATATCTCAATACTAAAATTGAAATTCCTGTTTTTTCTATCAACATTATATTTTTTCTATCAGTATATATTTTTGATATCAGCTTTTCCTTTTTCTCACTTCCGTATTCAAGCAAACCTACAGTCTAAGTACTGATCACTGGAGGAGGGTTTCCTGTAACTTCCTGCTTGTGGTTGCTTCTCTCTCTTCAAAAGTACTTCCCTCTTTGACAGTGTTGCCCAAACAAGCTCTTCCTGAGAGGCATGAATCGCATTTGTCTGCTTATTCAAATTCTCCCCCATAAATGTTGTACAGGCATCACTAACCCAACCTACATGAATTTGAATCTACTAGTGTTTCCACTATTAGTGGTGGCACCATTGATTTTAGTAACTAAAGATAAATCCTTGAAGTCATTCTATGCAAACTATACATTTCTATCCATCTTTCTAGCCTCCTTTTATACCTAAAGACTAAGACTGACTAAATATTTGTCTCCGATTTTTCAAATAGTGAATGTGAAAATTGTGTCACATATTACAGTTACACACCTAAAAGTGAAAGATATGGTAGGGCAGAGGGAATGAGATTAGATGATGATTAGATTAGGATGAGATTAGAGTCTTTGGAAGTCTCATGAGACTCAACCTTTGCCTCTTTACATGTTTTATACCTTTGAACTCATCTCCTTATCCAATTAGCTCATATCTCCTTTTCTTGCTGTATATTGATGCTCCCTGCTTGGAGCAGGACTACAGTTACGTTTTTCAGGTGATGATGATGGCTTATTTCCTTCCTTTGTATCATACTCCACTTTGTTTCAATGCATTCTACAAATGCAGTGCATTGCACTCCAAGTATGAGAATCTACTCTGTCATTGGAGAGACCTGGTTCAACTTCTCCACAATTACCTTAAAAATGTTCAATGCCCACATTTACATATGGATCATATGAATCTGAATTTTTGTTTGTTAATAGCATTCTCAAATTCACATAAAAAGAGCAGTTTCTTGACTGTTTAAAAAATATATGTGATCTCTATACCACAGTCCAGTAGCAAGTGCTCCATCTCAAAATTATGCTGTGTTAGAATTTAGAATATTGGGTTAAAAAGCTTTTTAAGGGGTCTGGTAAGAGGATCACTATGTTGCTGACTAAGGATAATTTCTTAGTGGACTGTCACAAATGAGGATGGTTAATAAGACTGCAATAAATTTACCAATAATTAAAGACTCAACAGTGATCTTCATACAAGTAGATGATCCCTCACCTTTCCCAAGTGGTGGAGCACATAGATGAACTTTCTGGGTCCATATACACTGAGCACATCATTAAAATCCCTACAGTTTGGCTTGACATTCCAACTTAGAGCATTTGGGCATGGAATAATTTTTAGGCAAGTATAACCTGTCAAGAGACCTGGAACTAGAAAAATATCACATTAATGAGCTCATCTACCTCTGATTATGTTATCTGTTATCTCCAAGAATAAGCCACCAGGGGAATTCTCTTGCTAACTATAACTGCATTTAGAATATCCAGAAAGTCAGAAATCTCAAGCAACTTTTATCATACTGCTGTTTTGGGGCTTGTTAATTTTAAATAATTCTTCCTGAAAATACTTAGACAAAATATGTATTTATTTATTGAGATATATCACTTTCCTCAGCATATAAAATGCCAATTTACCTTCCTAATTGCTTAAAAAAAACTGGGGCATGAACCCAGATGACCTCAAGCTATTTCCCCATTATAAAGACACAGACCAAGAAGTCGATAGATGAGAAAAAAGGTATCGTGGTCACTGAGATAATGAACAATCTGTGGAGACTAGGAGTGTAGCTCAGCAGAAGAACACTTGTCTGGTGTGTGCAAGGTCTAGGTTTTTGTGGTGGTGATGGAGGGAAAGAATAAAAAGGATGAAGAGAAGAGGGGTTACAGAGAATAATGTCTCCTCACTGAAAACTATGAAAGAAATGAAGAGGAAAGGATAGCCCACACGCATGATCTGCACATGAGGGCCACCAAGGACAGGGGAGGGAATCTCTGGCTTACAGATCTCCTACAGACTCTCAGGAACAGGGTTCGCCAGACAGCAGAATAAAGAAGTGAACATTTACAAGATTTGTAAGAAACAGGATCTTGATACATTGAATTGCCAAAGACAGACTAATCCATGTTAGATAGCACAGTGTATGGGAGACAGGACACAGTGAGAGTACAAAGTTCCATCCTGCCATCCTTGCATGACACAGGAAGGACACAACCACCACTACCCCCGGTGGTATGTACTGTAATACATTTCTTTGTCTTCTTTTTGTAGATAAATAAGGATCAGAACACATTTGTGTTCAAGGTAGATGCCCAGCTGTTATGGGAATTTCAATCCCTGTATTTCATCTTCATCAGCTTTCCAGAACACTTCAGGGGCTCTTGTTTCAGGTGCTGCTTAAAACAACGCTCCACCCAGAATGGTTTTTAGATTATTCTTCCTGCTTAACCAAGACTTCTCATGAACACCAGTGTGCCCTTTGCTCTCTTATCTCTTTACACCCCAATGTGCATTGGCTTTGGGTGCTAGACTAGCTGATGTGGCATTTGTTACTTTTGAAACTTCTTTAGTGCTGAGAATATATGAAATGTTAAGACATATTTTGAGAGGAACACAATTAATAGTAGAGTTCCAAAAGGTACATTAGTCTCTCATTTAGTGAATAAATGAAATAAAATAAAATAAAATAAAATGGTTTCTGAAATCACAGCTTACAACACAGATGAAAGAGCTCAAGAAGTGGGTTATAAAAGCATTCTAAGGGATTCTAAAAGGTTTGAACTTACAAGCAAAAGGTATTCCAATGTCCCTCACAAGAGTGTTACATTGTCCACACTGCATCATCTCAATATATTCTTCCAACTACAATCATCTAAATAAAACGAATGATGATGAATACAAAGGCAAAAATCAAAAGGTAAACAAACTAAAAAAGCATAAATATGTTAGGCTGTTTCCCAGAATTCTGCATACCTCCCTGAAATACTGTAAAAACATGTAATAATGTCTAAGCTGAAGACAAAAAAGAATGTGTGTACTTCATAGATTTCTAAGTTGGAGTTAAAAATGAAAACATTTGGGGAGATACAGCTATTTCTATGGTTACTGAGAGTGACTTTGTAAGAACAATTTAAGGACAATATCCTCCAACAAAGGAATAGCAATAAAACTATGTTTTCAAAAACCCAGCCTTAAAATTCAATTCTACTTGCATGCAATTCCCAGGTGAAAATCATGAAGAGGCTGATTCAATACAGTATTTAAATGCTATAAAGCACAATAATGAAAGAAAAAAAGAATAATATTGCTAAAAGATATTCAGAAAGACAAACCAAAAAATGTGAGAAAGTAGGTGTTGAGGGCTGTGGCTGTCTACCACAGAGAAAAAAAAAAAACAATCTAGGAAGAGGAGATGGAAAAAATTTAAGAGCTAGTAGTTGAGGAGGGGAATTGTGAAATACTTTTTTCTGGACACTGTGCAGCTATTGGAATCATGAAGTCAGAGCAGTTATAGTTACCGACACAAGATCAAGCCAACTAATATCTCAACGTAATAGAAGGGAAGAAATCCTCCAGGCCCTATCCTTTACTGAGCAGCTATTTGCAGTGGAGAGACAGAATCATTTTCTTGAGGATGGGGCCAACAATAGGTTTTCCATGCTCCCTTTGGGTGGCCCCACACTCATGTACATATTGGTAGCACGAACTGGACTTAGTCGGGTACCAAAATTAAAAAATGAAAACAAGATATTAAGTTGGGAGAGGCATGCAGGGGTATATTAGGGAGTTAGAGGGTAGAAACAGGAAACAGATACATACACAAAAATGTATGAAAGTCTCAAAAATAAATAAAAATAAAAATTTAATATGAGACCATATATATCTCTCTCAACGAAGAACACAATTCTCCACTTTGTACCTTGTATTATGGAAATAGTCATAATATTTTTGTAATTAATGGAAGCTTTCCATGCATATTATTTAATATTTCTTTTATGTTAGTTGTTTGAGAATTCCATACCATATGTTTCCATCATATTCGCCTCTCCCCCAAGTCCTTCCAGATTCTTCTCACCTTCCTTATCTATGCAACCTTGTATACATACAGACATGCATGCATACATACATATATACATACATACATACATATATACATACATACATACATACATACATACATCATCAAGCCCCATTTGTATATGCTTGGATATGTGACCATACACTGGAGCATAATGGACTTAACCACAGGCATCACCACTCTTAATTTAAAGTGGCTTTCCCTTTCCCAGCAGCTATCAATAACCCATAGCTCCTTTGCTAGGGTTGCGACTCCATGCCTGACTTCCCTTAGCATATTGGGATTTGATTTGCCTTAGATTTGCACAGATCTTGTGCACGCTGTCACACACACTGTGATTTCCTATGTGCAGTCGCCCTGCCCAGAAGACACTGTTTCCTTGTTATCGTCTACTTCCTGTAGCTCTTAAACTGTTTCTGCCCCTTCTGTAATGACCCCTGAGCCTTGGGAGGAAGGGTGTGATATAGATTTCCCATTTTAGACTGAGCTTTCCACAGTTTCTCCTCATTCTCTGCACCTTGACAGGTTTGAGGTCTCTGTTTATTTCCATCTACTGAAAATATAACCTTCTCTGATAAGGTGAAAGAAGCATTAATCTAGAGGTATAGCAATAAGTCATTAGAACTTGGTTTAATACAGTTTCCATTTAGCAGCATAATAGTGGTAGATTCTATGCTAGAGTATATGATCTATCTAGCCCCAGGTTCTTGGCACTGTAATAATGACATGGGTATTGGTTTCATCTTCTGAAGTAAAAACCTCAATCCAAACAAATATCATTGGTTACTCCCATGATATTCCTGCCACTATTGGGCCAGTACAGTGGGCATGTCTTACCAGGCTACTCATTATTGTAGCATGCAGGGTTCAAATCTGAATAAGACTTTCCCCCTTCTGCCACATGAATAGCACTTTCCAGTACTATGAAAGCTACCCAGGAGAAATGAAACTTCTAAGTAATTCTTGTTCTGTGATTCAGGCATGCCATATCTTCATCAACAGACTCTTATTGAAAACTTCTGGAAGGTAACCAAGAGCACTGGCAATAGTCTGCAGTGTTTGGGAGTCTGTGGGACTGGATTGGCCAGCAACTTCAAAAAATGCAACACATCTTAAATAAGTGTTTGTGTGTGTGTGTGTGTGTGTGTGTGTGTGTGTGTGTGTGTGTGTATACACATATATATGGATATTCTATAGTAGTAGGTTTCCAACTAACTTTTTCAAAAGTCCTTTAGTTTATTAATTCTTCCTTTTGTTGCCTCTGCTACCTGTAATCCATTTCCCACTCCAAGTTAACCTTTCTTGTTATTAGCCCCTTTAAGCTTTTATACCACTTTGTTATAGCTTTCATCCCTCAAATACCACCCCCTGTCATCCTTTACTAATGTCCTGACATATTTGCATAGTCTAAAGAAAACACACATCTCTGAAAATCCAAAGCTAATATCCACAAATAAGAGAATCAAACTTGCAAAGCTTGCATTCCTAGACCTGGGTTACCACACTCAGAATAATTGTTTCTACCTACATCCATTTCCTTGGGAATTACACAATTTTGTTTTTCTTTGCTGAATAATATTGCATTGTATATAAGTACCATATTTTCATTATCTAGTCATTAGTAGATAAACATCTAGTCTGTTTCTATTTACTGATTATTGTGGATAGAGCAGCAATAAACATGGATGAGCTATAGAATTCTTTGGGTATATGCCAAACAGTGATATAGCTGGATCATGTGGTATATCTATCTCCAGATTTTTTTTGGGAACTCACATTGATTTGCACAGTGACTACAACAGTTTGCATTAATAACAGCACTTGATAAGTTCTCGGCTTTCCCTACATCTGTGTCTGTGTTTGTCATCATTTGTGGTTTTTTATCTTAGACATTCTGACTGGATTAAGAGGAAATCTCAAAGCATTTTTCATTTGCATTTCCCTGTTGGTTGAAGACATTGAACACTTTTTAAAATGTTATTTGGCTGTTTGTTTTTTCTTCTTGATAAATATCCTTTAGTTCTATGCCCATTTTTAAATTGGGTTATTTATTGTCTTGAAGTATAGTCAGAGCAAAAAGACAAGTAAACGAGAAAAAGGGGGAGCAAATTGGAGAGAGAGAAGCCAAAATATCCTTATTTGTAAATTATATGATCACATACATAAATGACCCTAAGGACTCCATCGGGAAAAAGTCTATAGCAGATAAACACATTGAGCAAAGTAGGAAGATAGTCTGTCTTCACTGCGGCATCTTTCTCCACTCAGAGTTCAGATCTTCTGTCTCTTCCTGCTGTTCTAAAACTCTCCATGTGCTATTCACACTTGATTTGCGCTTCCATTGACACTTTCTGGGTGATCCGATCCTATACTTTGTGTTCCATCCACAACTCTGCTTTTTCTATGATCTACTCTGATGGTGAGACAGGCTTCCTGCTGAGGTTTTAGGGCAACTGACTAAGGTTTTCATTTCCAATATTGTTTAGTTGGAGTTCCGCCTCTTATCTTTCATTCTACTCTTTGAGCAACAGCTGATACATTGCCTGCTCTGCAGTTTTTCTTTTAAAATCTAATAAATGTGTCCTTGTACTTCCATAAAAAAATCAAACTCTGTTTTCATGTCTGGTATTGACTTCTTTATTTCATTCATCTCTTTGTCTTTGTCTTATTTGAGGTCAGCGGTCATAGTTACAATTCTTTTGAATTCTTTCCATAGTTCTTCCAGGTCATTTTAGATATGGACCACAATTATGGGATATCTTATTTTTTTGGAAGAAACATGTTAGGGTAGTTTTTCATGGGTTTTGTTGTTATTGGTTGTTGGGGTTTGTTTGTTTGTTTGTTGTATGTATGTATATGAAGAGATTTGCATATATGTCCCTAGTTTAATGGTTGAGTTTGTATTTCATTCGTTTTTTTTCAAGTCACTTTTCCTCTTTCAGGAGGGGACTAATTAATATCATGATCAAGATGTTAATTTTCTCTCATTGGCATTTGGGGCTATAGTCTCTTTTCTAGGTCTTCGGCTTGTCAGACACATGGTGCTTTCCATGGTTTGGTCAAGGAACATGGAACAATTTTTCCAGGGCAGTGTGAACTGGCCCTAAATCTCAGGGCCAACTGTGGCAATGGGACAGCTGTAGTCGGCAGCTGGAAATGCTCTGATAAGACCCGAATAAAAGGAGGAGTCCTTGCTTGTGGTGGTTCAAAATAAAATGACTCCCAAAGGGAGTGGCACTATTAGGAGGTATGGCCTTGTTGGAGTATGTGCAGTCTTGTTGGAAGAAATTTGTCACTGTGGAGGTGGACTTTGAGGTCTCAAATATATGCTCAAGCCATGCCCAGTGTTTCAGATCACTTCCTGTTGCCCGTGAGTCAAGATGTAAGAACTCTCAGCTCTTTCTCCAGCACCCTGTTTGCCTGCATGCTGCCAAGATGGTAATGAACTAAACCTCTGAAACTGTAAGCAGCCACCTCGATTAAATGTTCTTTTTTTTTCCTTTATGAGAGTTACCATGATCATGGTGTCTCTTCACAGCAATAGAAACCCTAACTAGGACAGAAGTTGATACCAGGAACTGGGGTATTGTGATAGGCCAGACCATGTTTTTGTTTAAAAGAATTTGGACCTTGGGACTGTGTATTAAAATGCTTTAAGAATTAGAACACTTTAAGTGCTGCTTAGTGGACCTTACTAGCAGGAGCATGGAGGACAGCGGTGCTGAGGGTGATTTGGACTGTGCAGGGCTAGCTCAAAGGGTTTCAGAGGATAAGAATATTACTGTGTAGCCTAGAAATCACTCTTGTCATATTTGGGTAAACAATGTGGCTGCTTTCTGCCCTTGTCCAAAGAATCTGCCCAAGGCTAAAGTGAAGAGATTTGAACTAATTCTGTTGACAGAGGAAAACTCAAAACAGCCCAGTATAGACTCTGTCATGTGGTTGTTAGTGATATTTCTAATGAAGATTTATAATAAAAATGAGCAAGCTGAGAAGGATAAATTGCAAAATTTATTGTAATTATTTATTTACATTTATTGTAAAATTTGAGGAGAAAAGAAAAGCAACAGGAAGTAGAGTAGAGCTAAATCCTGTGTTCAAGGAGATAAACAGATTAAGAAATGGAACAAAGGGAGTAGTGACCTCAGGGCAACATCCCACCCAGCTAAGTTTACAACTTGAGAAAGGGAATTAAAGAAAAGCTTAGAGCCAGGTGTAGTGGTTCATGCCTTTAATCCCAGCACTCCAGAGGCAGAGACTGGAATATCTCTGAGTTTGAGGCCAACCTGGTCTCCAAAGAAAGTTCTAGAGCATCCAAGCTTAGTCAGTGAAGGTAACCACTGAAAACAGAAAACTGGTGAAGATGTAATTGAAATATCTTTGAGTCCAAGGCCAGCCTGGTCTATAGATCCAGTTTCAAAACAGTCAAGATTAGGCACTGAAGGAAACCAGCAAACACAGAAAGCTGGTGAAGATATAATTGAATGAGGGGGTCGTGTTCCAGCCCTAGTAAGCAGCAGAACTTGGCAGCTTTGGCCACGTGGTTCTGGAGTTAAGGATTGAAGAAAGGGGCTTTGGAATTTGTTTCCACAATAAGGAAAGCCACTGAGGCCTGGCATGTGTCCAGGGTGTCTCTGAATTGTGGCCTAGACAAGCCATTGCATGAAGCTATGAAGTTGAAATCTGGATTCCCTTAGAGACCCCAAACTATTAGAGATGTCAGAGCTATGGGATACCTGCTGAGTAAAGCTGCTAACAGGGAGCTGAACCAGCCCAAGAAAAAGAAGTGTCTTGCAGTCAACAAAGCTGAAAGGAGTTGGGAATCTGAAGAGCACTTTGACCATAGACATGGAAATGCAAAGTTTTGAGTTTGCCCAGTTGATTTTCTGTCTTGCTTTGGTCCAGTATTTCCTCACTATGCTCCTTTCCCTATGTTCTGGAATGGTAATGTGTATCCTGTGCCATTATATGTTGGAAGTTTGTGATCTGCTTTTTGATTTTGATTTTACAGGGGATTACAGTTAAGAGATTGCATGAATCTCAGAAGAGACTTTGAACTTTAGACTTTTAAATAAGTTTGAGACCTTTAGAGAGTATGGGGACTTTAGAAATTGGAGTGCATGTGTTTTTGCATGATATGCCTATAAGCCTTTGGGGAGCAGGGAGTGCAAATGTGGCGGTTTGTAAGAAAATTGTTCTCAAAGGGAGTCGCACTATTAGAAGGTTTGGCCTTGTTGGAGTATGTGTGGTCTTGTTAGAGGAAGTGTGTCACTGTTGAGGCAGGTGCTGAGGTCTCATATTTATAAGTTGGGGATCCTCAGGTATTGGGTATCCTCCACCACCAATGTAATAAACCAGTCAAACAAATCACTAAGTCTAGGTTTAATCTGAGCAGAGCAATGCACCTCCCAGGTGACTCTTGGGAAGGCAGGGGAGGTGTATGAGAGCACAGGGCAGGTATGGGGAGACTGTAGGCATGGTCTTGAGCAGCCCCAGGGAGGGGCTGACTCTTGGAGATCTTTCTGAGGGGAGAGGCTGCTGCTTGCCAGGCTTTCTCAGGAGTGGGCAGGGTTTGGAGAGGGCAGCTCCGGGAGATATCTCAACATCCCAAACTTTTTGTGTATATATGGACACAGGTTCAAGTCTGGCTGCTTCCTGATGGCAAGGAATGAAGTATGGAACGGGAAGTCAGGAACAGATGGGGTCACACACAGTGGGAGGTGTGAGCAGAAAAAGTATTCAGTTAGCTGCCATCCTGAGATCTCAGGAACCTGTTTCTTGAAGAGGTGAAGGCAGGTTGCTAGGAGAAAAAAAAATAGATTATTAACACTGGCCCTGTGAGTGGGGATAGCTGTGGGAAAAAGAATGGAACAGGGGACGTGCCCCGGTTGTACAGAAGAGGCAAGTGTGAATAAGCCAGACAAAAGAGCAGAAACTCCCTTGAGTCTGGAGAGGTGGTACCAGCACTGGTGTTCTAGGAGCTTGCATGTGGGTGAAATCAATCTGTCAGTGCCTGGTTGGTATCCTCAGAGCTGGTTCGCGTATCTGGCTGGAGAGCCCCTGTGGGTTGGTCTTTGCACAAGTCTGTAAGAAAGGGTGAACCTGTGCAGGGACCTGCAGATGTTTGTAAAACAACGGGAACAGATTTACATCTTGGTGTCATAGCAAAAGACAATGGCTTTGGGTTAAAAGGTATGAACATTTTTCCTAGGGCCTGGTTTCAGCTCGATGAAACACACCCTTAAGTCTATCACCAGAGGATCTTTACTGAATGGAAATGGTTGAATAAGTGAAGGAGGAGGAGGGAGGGAGGCTTCCATACCCTCTCTAATGCTAACCTGTCTCTAAACACTGGGACTCGTAAAATCCACAGAAATTTAAGGATTCCTAAGAACTGTTTGCAGTCAGTGTTCCCAGGAAGCCTGTGAATGAGGCACACCTGTCTAAACTTTTAACAGGAAACTTAACTAATGAACTAATGAGCTGCCAAGCTCATTGTAGCCTTGGGAAGTCAAGGGAGAGCTGTTAAACTGGCAAAGCTATCAGTACCCTAGTCATCAAACGCCATCAGATCTGAGAAGGATAAATATACATTTGCAGAGGTGAGACAGCTTTCCAGCTACCTGGGAACTCTCAGGCCCTCCATGGTCCCTGGGGGACAGAAGTTCCAGAGGCAGAACTTCTTTTCAGCTGCCAACTCCTGAATATCTGACAGACTTTCCTGTGGGGTAGGAATTTGGAGAGAGTGACCCACCTTGTCCTGGCAGCATAAGGCAATTGATTCCCCCAGAATCCTGTTGTCCAGTCTGGACAGGGTCTTGGCACCAGTTTAAGGTGCAAAGCAGCTTCTTGCTGTGTGGCTGACTTCGTCACATTTAAAGCAAGCTTCCAGGTGGAGTTCCAGGAGGTGCAGGATGCTGCTAGGAGCTGGCATGTCTCCATGAGAAACCTTTTTATTAAAATGCCGTATTCTCAGATGCCTGAAGAGTTTGAGGATCCGGGTATAATTATGTTAGGTATATCTGAGTTGGATAAATGTTGTTTAACTAATGAGCTAAATCTAGACATACAGTTTACCCAATTAGTTACAGCTTACCAATGTTGGTTAAAGCAAGAAGATCAGGAGGAATATTTCAGTCTCTAGTGTTTAGCTGTGGTCCTAAGATACAATCATAAGGCAAGACCAAGTTTTAACATTGCAAGCAATTTAGTGGTTTTTAAAATTAATATTGAGGGGTTTGCTCTTATGCTAAGAAATTTGGCTATTCCGAAAGATATATCCCTGTACCTGAATGCATGGAGATGCAGCTTTAATACCTCATCAAACCAGCATTGCTTTAAATAAAGCCTTGTTTTTATTACAGGGCAGGAATTATCATCCAGAAAAATATATTGGAGTCCTAATGTCTCCATGGTGGGGTCAGTCCATGTGGTCACCCTTACTAAAGTTGGCGGTGAAGTCATATGACCTCTCTTTTTAACCTTAGCCAAGATGGCAACTGTCCATGTGTTGTAAGGTGATGACAGACCACGTGATGTTTTCCAGAGCAGTTTTTATCTAGAATTACCAGTTTTAAGTTAATTTTTGTTACAGGTTTTTAACCACCCCCAATTTCTTAGCTGTTTTTCTTTATAATAAGGTAGACCAGCACAAAATAACTTTTTCTGTCATTCATTCTGAGCCCAGTTAGTCGTAATAACAGCTGAACTACTACCAAGACATACAGAACGTGTAAACCCAGTTATCCAAGACCAGTTAAAATAAGCATACTGTGGCCACATGATTCACACATACACACAGAACAGGTATGACTTTGGAAAACAGGAAAACAAAACTTTTCCCAGGAAACTCTGTCAGCTGACCAACTTAAAATCCTAAAATAAGAGTCTACAGTATAAAGCAGCACAGGAATGAAATACACTTCCTGGCCATGGTGTGGCTCCCACTGGGTCATGGCAGCCCATTTCCCGGAGCCCGGAGCAGTGGAAGGAAACAGAAAAAACAGTAGGAGTGCAGACTGCCCAAGATGGAGAGAAAGCCTCGACGATGAGCAACAGGTGGAGGACTTGGAAGGAGAGATTTTCTGGGGAACAGGCAGGAACAAACAGCGAGAACAGATTCGGTATGGGTAGAATGGGCGGGTTGAACTACAGCACAGTACTGAGGGAGGGCAGACAGAGGAAACAAGGGATCTGTCACAGGTTTCCGCATGGCCAAACCAAAGGCCAGGGAAGCCTGGCGGGCAAAATTAAGGTGGGCACCCTTCAGCGGGCCCTGCCAAAGGTATGCCACTAAGAGAACACAGGAGAAACAAGAGGTTTATTGGGGGTGCGAGGAAGAGTTTTGAAAGGCCATCCTGGAGGTAAGACATGAGAAGCACAGGAGCGGGGACCAGGAGGGCAGGGGGACACAGAAGAAGCAGAAGAATGAGACCTTTGCGGGGTAGGGCGGGGAGTGAACAGCCATGTGCTGTGTGTGAATCCCAGCGTGCCTGGACCACACACCAGGGAAACAAAGGCAAAGCTAGAGCGAGCGAGCATCCGAGGAAGCAACACGTCGGGAAAACTGGGAGAGCAATTGAAATGAAAGCTGGAGTAAGATACAGACAAGCAGAGAAGCTGTGAGCAGCGTGGGGTGAGCAGGGATGCAGACGGCCGGGGGCGAGGAGGGGGTGCGGGAGTCCAATGCTCTCATGTAAACCTGGAGGAGGCACATGGTGTGAGACAGCCCCAAGTTGGATAAATTTTGTAGGCTTTGGGGGGATCGGATTTAAGTCGAAAGCACACATTCACAAGCCATGCCCGGGGCTGGGGGGCTACAAAAATCGCGTCCGATTTCCTAAGCCAGAGGCTGGGGAATGTGGGATAGTCTCTGGGTAAAACCAGCGAGATCCCAAGAAGCAGAGACTGACCCTGTGCCAAAGGGGCTGGAGTCTCCTCCCACTGCCGTAGCTCAGCAGGTGAACCAGAAGGAAGCCTCTCTCCCAGAAGGGGTGAAGACCGATGGGGATCCTGGATCCCTTACAGGCCATTGGTTTGGAATTGGGTGAGTTACCGAGCAAAAGACAGTCCAGCATAGTGGAGGTAGGAAAAGGAAAGTTCTACTCAGGTTCGGCATCAAGATGGTAAGTTTTGGATCCCCGGTTATTGGGTATCCTCCACCACCAATGTAACAAACTAATCAAACAGAATCATTAAGTCCAGGTTTTAATCTGAGCAGAGCAATGCACCTCTTGGGTGACTCTTGGGAAGGCAGGGGAGGTATCACGAGAACACGGAGTAGGTGTGGAGACCTGGTCTTAAATAGCCTGTAGGCCTGATCTTGAGCAGCCCCAGGGAGGGGCTGACTCTTGGAGGGCTTTCTGAGGGAAGAGGCTACCTGGTGGGCTTTCTCAGGGCGGGGTTTGGAGAGAGTAGATGAGGGCAGGGTTTGGAGAGGGCAGCTCCAGGAGATATTCCCAACAACGGCTTAAGCCATGTACAGTGAGACAGACTATTTCCTGTTGCTGGCACAAGATGAAGGACTCTCCGCTACCTCTCCAGCACCGTGTTTGCCTGGATGCTGTCTTGCTTCCCACCATCACGGTAATGGACTAAACCTCTGAACTCTAAGTGAGCCATCCCAATTCAATGTTCTCCTTTATAAGAGTTGATGTTGTCATGGTGTCTCTTCACAGCAATAGAAACCCTAACAAAGACACTGTTCCATGCATGCTGCCTGAAGGACTGCCCTTGTATCTCTGTGCCATATGGACAAACTGGCCTGTCCATGACGGGAGGAATTTGGGGTCTCATGAGCCCTAAAGGGAGGGAGAGGGGCCAGAAGGAGATCATGGTCCCTGGCAAGCAGTTGTGGGGTGACCAGACAGTAAGGAAGCTGTGAATGAGAGCAAGGGGTGTCTACCAGTGCTATTTAATATTTCTGTAATTTTACATATATATGATGCAAATTTTTAGAATGAAAATTCCAATATTTATTGTTACAAATTTTATTATTACTTTTATAATGCAGCGAATTCCGTAGGTTTTGTTTTTCTCTGACACCCTTTAAAGATAGATGTACTCACTTTTCCTCCCTAAATGTGTTTTATGAATTATACTATATTTTAAATTAGACTTATATGCTTTCCTCATATTGGGTGCACTCATTTCTTCCATACAAGACATTAATAAAATACTAGTGAAAAAACCCTAAAGAGCCAAGGTCTCTGCCATCCTGAAACTCACATGCTACTGACTCTCAGTCCTTGGGAAAAGATATCATGCTTCTATTGGTATTTGCAACACTAGATATTTCTTATAGGGGAAAATAGCAAAAGATATTAAAGGAATCATACCACCAGCTAACACAAAACGTCAATTCATGCTCATCAAATATTTCTTGTTTACAAAATGAAAGGATAGTCACTTCATATACATTATCCATTTGTCAATTTAGTATTTTATCTAATTTTACACATCATATATAAAATTCTGTATGCTATTAAAAATGAAAAATGTTCCTAGTCACTCTCTGAAGTACATGCAAATTAACAGTTGGGAAGGAGCAAAATGCATAAACACTGAAGGATAGAATCCTGTGTTCTGCAGCAGGCTATTGGGATTGTGATGTACTTGTAAACAGGCTTAGAACTTGAATTTCTCATTCAGTTGCATATTTAATTATTTAGGGATTTTCTGTGGATCAGCAATGCCCTTTGTTGTTACCTCCTCCTCCCAGTTGCCATTTAGATATTTCACACTTTTTAATTCCTCCAGGACTGTGAGACCTAGGGAGGCAGAAACACTCCTCTTCCCTGAAAGGCCTCTAGTTAAAGGTTAGGAGATGGAGACATTTAATCTACTGACCAATAAGTGGCTGGGGAATTCATTGTGAATTTCAATTCTTTCCCTCACATATCTCATTATTATATTGGATAATCAGAGTTATCTGTATGTTTGTAAGATTGGTAAAAAGATTTAGACTGTATTATTAAGAAGTTAAGACACTACAAGAAATACATATTAATAGAATTTGATATCTACTACACATAGCCACATTTATTCATTTGAGGAAATAATGTAATGTTATGTATGTACATCTCTGCAATTTCCATGTTGTTTAAAATTTACAAAATCATTATATATTATATTATATAAAATTTCACAAAATGAGATGAAACAACAAATTATTCGCTGAAAAGAAAATCATAGAAAAGAGACCTACCATTTACCCAGCATTCACATAAAATTTTCCTGACTTCTTCCAGAAAGTTTGGATACAGACATAAACAGGAAACCAAGACCATAAGTGATACTGTGCTCAATTTCATTGTACCTTGGCTTTTCCCAAAGGTGGAATTTGACTGAAAAACAGAATCTAAGATGTGGAGAAAGACAGCTTTTTACCACTATTTTAATCATGACCATAATTTATGTAATGAAAAATATACTAGATACCTAAAATATTGGTAGATACTGAAGAGTACATATTCAATGATGGTAATGACTAATCAAATATGTTACAAAATTATTAGTTCTTCGTACCTTGATTTTTTCATAACTGCATAAAAACATTAAAACAAAATCAAAAATATATTTATGAGTTAGTTTAAAGAAAGTATCATTTAGACAATGCAGTGCAAATGTAATTAGATTATAAAGGCATATTACAATTTCCATGTTAAGGATGAGGGCTTCATAAATGTGAGGAGAGGTAAACTTAGAAGGGCACAGCATGAATGTCCACTTTGTTAGATCAGTATTTCCCTGCATACTTATTCTTTATAAGTAAAAAGATCATTTCTACTTAGGCAACCATAACTAATCATCATGAAATGGGTTAGGTGTCATGAGGGTTTACATGTATTACCTCCTTCAATCTTTGCAAAGCTAAAAATTGAACACATTTTTTCTAATTTTACATTAGATAAATGTAAATCAATTAAGATTTGTGACTTGTTCCTGACATTTACTAAACTAGAAATGTTATCTCAGGCATTCTGCCTAAACACTCAGTACCCATCATGTAATATTGCTTAGAGGCGACAAGGTTTCACATGCCAATAAATCTTAAGTAGTCACACATTATTAATAGAGTCCCACTTAGCATTCCAAAGTATATCAGTTTGAAATGTGATGCATTGTTGTTAACTGTGGTTATCCTACTGTGAAATAGAATGTGAAGTTATGCATACAAACTCGATACCTCTCCCCGTTGGCCAGACTCTCCACATCTCCCTTTGTCTGTCTTCTCTACCAAAGTAACTTGTAGCAGTAATTATTTTGTACTCCATACATGTGTACCATCGAGTGGTGTTCCTCCTTCTTCCCTGACTTCTTTCGCATAATAGTTTCCAGGTTTACATATGATGTTAAAACTACCAGGACTTCCTTCTTCTTTGTAACAAGCCCAGGACATGTTCAGTAAAGTATCCATCCACTGCTACCTGTGTTAAACTAAGGTTAGAGGGTGTGACTTCCTGGGATACTAGTGCTGAGCTGCTAGTTGAAATGTCTGTTTTCTTTTCCTCCAGGGCAAATTGTGAGCCCAGGGAAAGCGAGTCCTCCTGGTACAGTACTGCTTGATGAGGGAGGAAGGAAGGAAGGATGGTAGGAATAAGTTCATTTTTACCTTCCAATTCAGGTTTCGTTCAATTCTAAGACCAACCATATGTTTCAGGCTTTATTCCAAGGATGTGAGCCTGCAGAATGAGTTTTTGTTAGTGAGTGACCTGTGCCTGAGCTTCTCTGAGAGCATTGGGCCCTGACTGGTGTTTCTTTTCCTGTCTCTTACTGGAATCCCCAGGTATTCATTCTGGGTCAATGTTATTCAGACTGAAGATACCTTCTGTTCCTAACTAATAGACAACTTGATCACAATTGCATATCAGTTTGTCTCTCAAATGCCATTATACATTAATGGAAATGAGTTTTGTTTTATTCCTTTATTATTTTATCCTATGTTGGTCATGTGTCTGATACTAAATCAAACTCACATGGTGTGTGAAAATCCCATTACTTGGTTGTGATGAGTAAAATTTTCTTACACATTGCTGGATTCAGTGTGCTAATATTTTGCCAATTTATTTTTAATGCATCATTTATTTCCTCCTTTAATCCTATCAGTTTTGCTACTTTTGTTTTAGAAAGCACTGTTACCAAAATACATATCAATTGGTGCGTATAAATTTATGATTGCTATTGACAAATTGACCTTTTTAGCATTATCTCATTTTTTTCTGGAAAATAATTTTTGCCTTGAACTCTTTGCCTCATAGTGCTAATTCAAAGGATTATAGTATATGTCCTTAACTCTCTAACCCCTTAAGAAGTGTATGCATCAGAATAGGTGAATATATAGAAAGATAAATGACTGCCCAACATAGACAGGTCAAGGAAGTATGGTAAACCTTCTAGAGAAATGATACATCCTGTCTATGAAGTTTGATTAGGAAGTGGTTGAAATGCTCTAAAATTGATTTGGTGCTGAATGTCAAATCATAAGAACAAACCCAAACCCATCATTCTTGAAATGAGTAAATTGCACACTCAATAAACCTGTTTAGTTTTCTAAAGATGTTGTACTACTTCACACAAATGCTAGAAAATTTATTGATGTTTATGCCCTTTTCTCTTACTACTTTGTCTTATATTTCTCATGGCATCATAATTACGTTATGTGCCTACACATTACAAGCAAGCTGTGGTTTTGTTCATTTTACTTTGAGCAGAAATGGAAAGGGAAACCACATATAAACTTCACTGTTTGCTGTTTCTGAAGTTATTTTATTCTTTCCCAAAATTAGTTTTCCTTGGGCTTTTTCTATGATTTTGGGAAATTCTACTTCAATCTTTTGGCATTTTTAAGTCTCCAACTTGTATTAATAGATTAACTTTAATTCATTCAAAAATATCTTTACTTGGTCTTTATTCCTGATGGGTTTTATTTTTGGTGCCTTTGTGGATTTTTCAGTGTGTTGTTACCATATCTGATGAAAGAATATGCATAGATCTGAGAGATTTGTTAACATCATAATCCAGATTTCTGGTGCTGAAAGGGTTGACATATTGTCTGAAACCCTGTTTGGACAGAAACACACTTATCATTCTTTATCTCCTCCCCAAGAAAAAGTGTATGTGTCCATAATCACTGGTATCATATAAAGAAATCCAAGCACAGTTTCTGCTCTGTAGGCAGATTTTCTGCTGAACTGATATACATAATAAGTGCCACTCAAAATAGTGCTTTAGTGTTTTTGGAGTTACAAACTTGCCAACACACCAAATGCCTCTAGGATTTCAGTTTACAGTGGAGATAAAGGCAATGCTGTCTGATTCCCATATTGAGTGTCCAAGGGAGATTCTGTCCACCCATACATACTGGCTTCATTATACATGTCTAACCAAATCCCAAAATATATTTCAAGTGCCACTGCCTCAGCTAAAAGATCTGATGACAATGTGGGCCTATCTACATTGGTGGGCCTATCAATGTGGTGATAAAATAGCCAGAAATACAATAATTCTGTCACCTAAAATCATCCATCAGCTCTCTCATCACTGAGATAGCTTAATTTCCATAATGACTAGATTGCATAATTCTTTCTTGGTGCATAATTATTACACAGAGCTGAGCACAGTCAGGGCAGAATTCGGTTCATCAGTTCCAGCCATTTCAGTGCCTCAAAGATGAGGCCAGTGTCAGTGTCAGACAGGTGCAAGCATGTTTCCAGACAGAATTAGGAAAATGAATGGAAAGCATGATATCTGTGTATTACAGATTATATGGTTTTCTGCAAGCTCCAAATTGGTACATTTTGGTTATTTTACACATCATTTCCTCCCTTCAAAACCATTAAATCCACTGAACTGCAAATCCCAGGAAATCTGAAGATTTTGCCTTGGTTAAAAAAATATGTAAACTTATCTTTCATAAATTAAAGGTAATAAATGATGGAACCTATATGTGTACAATGTTTTAAGGATTTTACAAATATGAGTGATAAAATATGTCTGTATCAAAATCTTCAAAATATGTATGGTATCATAAAGCAAAGTATTAACTTAAGTGAAATAGCTCACTGCATTTTATCTTGGGATCAGAGAAGTTCATGAAACTAGAAATATGGTGTTTTGACATGACAGCTTACAGGCATCACTTGGCAGGATGCCACCAGGCTTTGACATTTCTAATCAAACCAGTCACCCCTCGTGACTTTTGGTTCTTTCTAAGGGCAGCATTTTCCTTTTAGATTTATCTTATCTGTCTAATATGTAACGTTAGCTCCGAATTCTTATATCTTCTTTCAAATATCCATAGACACAATGGATGATGAGCTAGTTTTTAGATGAATGTTTGTACTCAAAGTCTCACATACAAATTGTTATTGAGAGTTCCCTAGATGGAATTTCAAACTAAAACACTAGTGTTTTATACTAATAATGAACCAAATAGTGTGTTTTACATTTCTGGGAGACAAGATATTATAAGAAGAGACAGCACATGAGTCAAATAATGTTGTAAAATGCAAGTTTATACTTAGTCTTGTATGAAATGTCCTTGAGAGAGTAGATAACATGGGTTGTACCAACCATAGTTAAGCAAACACAAAAATTATCTTTTCCTGCTTTCCCAACAGGACACCTTCAAATTCCCAGTAAACTTTATATCCAATGAGAAGAAGGTTTCTGCACTAACAAATCCATCTGTACCCTTAACCCTGGGTATAAACATAGATGGCCAACTGTCTTGCTTGTCTTCTAAAAGTTTAATATTAACTTCATTCCTCAATTTAAATATGCAAGGTACACATTTTCATGCTAGCTTCATTGTGTAGCTTAAATTATTTTTTTAAATTTTTAATTGTTTGAAAATTTCACGTATAAATACTGTGTTTTCACCAGTTCTACTTTTCTCTTACCATTTTGACTCCTCCCATTCTCTCTCAGATTTATGACCTCTTCTTTAATCACTATTTTTACACACACATACACAGAGTACACACACATACATCCTTTATTATTTTTACACACATGCACACACATGCACACATGTATAAATAAACTGGTGACTTCATGTAGCATTTACTGTATACATGTATTTTTAGGGATGATTACTTGGGAATTGATAACCTATCAGAAGGCTTATTTCTGGAGAGGACTGTTTCTCCATCTCTCAGTAGACGTTAATTGTCTATAGTTCTTCATCTAGGAGTGAGACGTGAAATTTCCCCCAGCCGCATTGTCATGGCAAGTGATATTGCCACTGTGTCGGTCATACTTTGGCAGCCATGTTGATATTTCATGATTACAGCTTTCCAGTCATGTGCAGAAGAAACTCTCTCACAGCGGATGACCTGGTTCTCTGGCTCTTACAATATTTCTGCCCCTCGTCTGAGATGTGCTAAGCCTTAGGTATAGAAGCTGTGTTGTAGATAAATCAGCTGAGGCTAGGCACCCCACACCATCAGTAGCTTTCTGCATTTCTACCGGTTGTATACTGCTGTAGTCGTCTCCATCTTCTCTGAATAGGGAGTGGGAGCCACGTGTATGTGTCGGGATAAGGATAAATATTTAGAATGCAGTCAGAAATTATACGTTTTTATTGTTATTGAGATTGCATTTTAAATGCAACATTTCTCCTCCCCCCCAACCCTCCCACGTGCCCCTCCACACTCCCCTTCAAACACACGACTCTTTTTATATCAATTATTATTACACACATATATGTCTATACATAAATGTTCCTAAATATAACCACACACTGTTACTTATATTTATCTTTTCATGGCTGACCATTTGGCACTGGATAACCAACCGATGTGCTCTTCCCTGGAGAGAGCCACCTCTCCTGTTCCTAGCTTCATTCAGTGACCTGTAGTCCTTTGTGTAGGGTTGAGGCCTCATGGGCATTTCCTCATCCAGTTTGTCCTGTCTGTTGGTGTCATCCTTGTTCATGTTTGGACGGTCATGACAGTGATACTTTATACATGTCGCTTCAGATACCACTAGGAGACAGAATCTCACAGTAAACTTCCTGGTCCTCTTGTTCTTATGGTCTTCTCATCCCCTCTTGCACAGTGTTCCCTTAGTCTTAGGTACGGGACTTTTTAGTAGATGTATGCATTAGGACTTCAGAAAACAACAACCAATCAATAGGCAGAGTCATGGAGCATAGTCCCAGCAATTAGAAAGTATACTTTTTTTTTTTTTTTTTGAAATAGTAGGTTCTCCTCTAGAGTCCATGACTTTTAAATTATTTTTAATTAAACCAATTATTTTTTGTTGCAATGTTAGAGATTGATGTCAAGAGTCTTCCTCTACTACTTCACCATCTTACTTTATGCAACAGGGACTCTAAAAGGAGTCTGAAGCTCACTATTTCAACTAGACTAGATTGCCACTAAGTCCTCACCTGTCAATCCCTTCCCCAATACTGGGTTACAGTCACGTGCTTCAGAGCTGGGCTTTTTCTTGAGTGTTGAGGATCTGAATGCATTTTCTCATGTTTACACAGATAACACCTTACACACTCTGCCATATCTCTGGCTCCATTCAATTCATTTTGACAAATTAGTTCATTCACACTAACTACTCTCCTACTAAGATAAAATACTCTGTATTCTATAAAAGAAGTTTCCAAGACTACCATCAGGTCTGGAGACTTGTGGGAAGGGCACCATAGCTTAGCACACAGTCTTGTGTCAATGATTCATTATCTTGAAATGACGCAAAACAATATCAGCAAATGCAAAGGTGCAGATATCTATGTGTGGAGGACACATGCAAGCTTATGACAGTCTTGTCACACAAGATGAACCTAATTCCTCTGGCAGCAATTGTGAAATACCCATGAGACTCAGACTCCCTGGTTCATGGTGGGTTTTATCACAGAGACATATTCTTTCTTGCATGTATAAAAATTTCAGACTCTAATAAAAGAAGCCAGAATTCAGAATTCAGCTTAAACAAGCATTTGCAACAGTTTAAGCTGGCAAGCAATGCCAGTGTCATTCATGCAGGCAAGGCTTTCTAAGGATTAGATCTCAGACTTGATGTCTGAACAGTTCTGTATTTGGCAATGCAAGTCAGTCTCACAAGGAATGTACTTTCTGTAGAAGTTTATTTTCTTCATCTGGTAATTTGTGTGTATGGAATCATGCTGAATAACATAAAACGATTTAATGACTTAATTTTCAGAAATATTTCATACTTTCTATACGACATGAGTTTGGATTTATTCCCCCATCATATGTAACAGACAACATGATGTATCTCAGACACTATGGCCACAGCTAGTGTGAGATAACCTTCACATGGTTTGAACACTGGGAAATCTGTGGAAAATGCACAATTGGCAACTCCAGGGGAAAATTCAGACTGACCTGAATTGAGTTATGGCACATTGAGTTATGGCACATTTTGAAAACGACATGGGGCAAGGAAGGCATATTTGGATTGATTTGAAGTCAGAGGAGAGTCTAGTGGAAAAAGTGGTTTCATTTCTAGAAATGTTTTTATGCTTCCTGATTCATGTGACCAATACACTTTCCCTCTCCTCTTTATTATTAAAAACACTTGCTCATCTTCCAGAGTCTAAGTAGACATCTCCCTGAGTTACTCCCTCCAATCACCCTTGTTGAAGTGATTTACTGTTGAAGTGAATATACTTTTCCCCCTTTTGGCGTGGGGCTGGGGGGGGGAGCTTTTATTTTTTTATTTTATTATTTTGTTTTCAATACATCCCAATCTCAGTTTCTCCTCTCTTCACTTCTCCCAGGCCCCTTTCTCCTCCCTCAGATTCACTCCTCCTGTTTCCCTTCAGAAAGAGCAGGCCTCCCAGGGATTTCAGCTGAATTCAGCATAACAAGATACAATAACACTAGGCATAAACCCTCATATCCAGTCTGGGTGAGGAAATCCAATAGGAGGAAAAGGATCCCAAAAGCAGGTGAAAGAGCCAGAGACACCTCCCTCATCCCACTGTTACAAGTACCATAAAAAACACCAAGATAACAACCATAACATATATGTAGAGGACCTAGGTCAGACCCATGCAGGCTCCCTGATTGTAGCTTTGGTCTATGAGAGCCCCTATGAGCCCTGCTTCATTGAATCTGTAGATCCTGTTCTCCTGGTGTTCTAGACCCCTCTGGCTCTTACAATTCTTCTTCCCCTTCTCGCAGGGGGTTCCCAAGCTCCAAGGGACCAGACCAAATGGAGATCTCCAATTTGGGCTCTCTTTCTGCCTAATGTCTGGCTTTGGGTCTCTGCATCTGTTTCCATCAGCTGCTGACAGAGGCCTTCCTGATATCAGTTAAGATGGGCACCAATCTATGAGTATAGCAGAATATCATTAGGAATCATTTTAGTTATCTTTCCCTCTATCCTAGGTCTCCTTTTTATCCTTTTGTAATGTGAGATTTTCTTTTCAGGAAATATCATTTTGCCTTTAAACATGCCAGTGTTTGCCTCCCTCTTCCATATACATGAAGAATGCTAAAATTCTTGAAAGTAAGAAAATGCTTTTTAAAAACTTCATTTCCTATTTCTTGAAGCATTAAAATTTGTAATGAAAAAGAAAGCAACTTATACCAATATTTTATGCATATTCAATACTACTTTATAGTCATTAAGATAACTCTCTCCCATATTAACACACTCTCAGTAAATTAGTTCATTCCCATCACATGAAGACTGCTACTGATTAAGTTGAATTTTTCAAATCTTAAATTTTAATAAAAATAATTCTCTTTACCAGTTCTTAAAGTCATGACAAATGCAGATACCCATGTTTTATTAATGGACAACCCTTTGAACCATTTTGAGTGAATATTTATTATTAATAATTTTGTACTATGATCCTGTACATATACAGATATATCCACCCAAACTCTTCTAATTACATAAAACAAGATTCAGTGACTACCTTAGACTTAAAAATAAATCCATCCAATTTCACAAGTTTTAATTTTCTAATTTAGTCTTTGATCTTCAGCTATGTTGGTATATTTTATGTATTGAAGGTCCCAATTAAATATTTGTCAGAACCTCATAAATTTAATTAATAAAAATCATGTACATTTTTAAATGTTAATGATGATTTGAGAATATTAAATTTTAATTTAATATTTAATTTAAAATTTAATTTAATATGAAAATTTTAAATTCCCTTAGGATTCCTCCTGATCATAACTCTATCCATGACCTTTCAATGTTTGCTTGTATATTTCTGAAGATCATTTCTACTTTCCAAACTAACCAGTTTTTTTTTTTATATTTCTCACTTGATAGTTCTGATATGCAAAAGAGCAGGGACTAGTCTCAATTAGCTTCTATAAAATCAATGGTGAGGAATACAGTTAGAATTTTGAACCAAGCAATCTCAATCTAGAGTCCCCTCTTTTTTAAAAAAAAAATGTATCTTATTATTTTTGAGAATTTCATACATGATCACTGTAGTTACATCATTTCAACCCTTCTTCTCCTTCTTCAAACTAATTCCATGTCTTCCCTCATTCCTTTTCAACTTCATGACCACCTCTTATTAATTATCTCAACACACACACACACACACACACACACACACACACACACACACACAATTTGCTGAGTCATTTAGTGTTCTTCATATATGCATATGTTTAGATGTTTAGGGCTGACCATATGGGAATCGATACCCTATCAGGGCACTTGTCCTTGAAGAAAACTGATTCTCCCTTTGTAAGAGATGAAGTCCAATAAGATTTCCTCCTTTCATGTTGGAGTATTAACGGATGCTGTCAGTATACAAGTCTTATTTGGGCAACCATATTTTAAGAGGTCATGGGTGACACTCCTTGTCATATAAAGAAGAAGCTCTCTCAGAGCAGATGCCTTGGTCCTTGGGCTCTTAAATCTCTCTGTCCCTCTTTAGAGAAGTCGCCTAAGCTTTAGGTGTGATGGCTATGTTGTAGATCTGTCATCTGGAGCTGGGCACCACATGGTCAATTTCCCTCTGCATTTTGACCAGTTTGGGATGTCTGGAATGGGCTCTACTCACTGAAAAATGAAGCTTCTTTGAGGAGAGATGACTTATCTGTGAATATAAAAATGAACATTTAGAATGTAATTGGGAATTATACTGTGTGGTAATTTGAATGTAACTGGCCCCCATAAGCTCATAGGGAGTGACACTATTAGGAGGTTTGGCTTTGTTGGAGGAAGTGTGGCCTTGCTGGAGAAAGTGTGTCACTGTGGGGGTGGGCCTTGGTGTTTCCTATGCTCAAGATACCACCCAGTGTTACAGTCCCATTGCTATTGCCTGCAAGATGTAGGACCCTCAGCTACTCCTCCAGCACCATGTCTACCTGCATGCCACCATGCTCCCGGCCATGATGATAATGAAATGAAGCTCTGAAACTGTAAATGAGCCCTCTCAATTAAATATTTCCCTAGTAAGAGTTGCCATGGTCATGGTGTCTCTTCATGGTAAGAGAAAACCTAAGTAAGACATTGCAGTGTTTGGTTCTCCACTAAGGTCCATGTCCTCCCTAGTCACAGGAAGCTACTAGATTTATAGCACCGGGCATTTACAGTTCCCCTTTGTTGGGGAAGCCTTCAGTTCAATTAGGTAACTGTTGTCCTCAAGCTATCAGGTGCCACTATTGCACCTTTGCATGTATCTTGCCATGCTTGTAATTGATGTGATTTATAGGCTCTGGAGTTGGGAGGAAGTTCTCACTGCTCTCCTCCCTTGGAAGCTTGTATAGCTCTTCTGGTATTATGGAACCCAGTTCTCAGGGGGCAGGATTCCAAATAAGTTCAAGTTCAAATTCTCCAAGTCATGTGTCCAAGGGTGCAGTGTCTTCAGCAACAGGGTCTTACCTCCAAGTTATGGGAGGCAACGAAGGGGCACAGCAATGACCAACATAACTTCGGGACTCTCCTGTGTATCCCTGACCAAGGACTAAAGGGTTATTTCTCTTGGCTGGCTTTGGAGTTACTGTTAGCTAGCCTACGGCTCTTGGAGGAGGAAATTATTAACCCTAACTCTATAACATTATTTAAATTATTTGCATATTAATGCACATATACTTATATATTATATTTGTATTTAAAATAAACACATAATAATAGCTTTCGCAATCATCCTTAGTGTTCTCTATCGTTCTTCCATCTCTCTACCTCACTATGTCCCTCCCTCCCACTCAGTATATCCATCCCTTCCTTCACCCCAGAAAAATTCCTCCCTTTTCCCCATTTTGCCCTTCACAGCACCTGTGATAGTGTCCTGCTATCCCTTCTTTCTAGATCTCCTTCTATACCCCAACCCCTGCCAAGCCCTTTTTACTTTCCTGTTTCTATTGTTATTCCAGGTTGTAATATTCACATCCAAAGATTCACAAATATGAGAGCCATATACTCTAGAATATGTGACGTTTGTCTTTCGGGGTCTGGGTTACCACATACAGTATATATTCTAGTTCAGCCTACTCCTTTGCAAATTTCATTACTCTTTACAGCTGGATAATATTTCGTAGTGCATATGTACTACGTTTTTCACCCCTTAATGAGCTGACAGACATTAGGGGTTGTTTTCATTTTTTAGCTGCTGTGAATAGGGCAGCAAAGAATATGGCTGAGTATCTGTAGAGTAGGATATGAAGACCACTGGACATATGACAAGGAATTCTATAGATCATTCAATCATTAGCTCTACTTTTGTCTTTTTGATAATTCTCCACACTTGTTTCCATAATGGCTGGACCAGTTTACAGTCCTACCAATAGTGAATGAGAGAGTTCTCCTTACCCTATATCTTTGCCAACATTATTTACCAGTTGTTTTCTTGACATTAGACATTTTAGCTGTGGTAGTTACTTTAGTTCATGTTTTTCTAATTGCTAAGAACATTGAAGACTTTTAAAAGTATTTTCTAGTCATTTTGTCTTCTCAGACTCTTTGTTCAGATCCATATCCCATTTTTAAATGGGTCATTTGATACCTTGATTATTCTATTTTTTAGTTAACATATTATGGATATTATTTCTCTATCAGATATATAGCAGGCAAAGACTCTCCCATTCTTTGGGCTTCCCTTTCACTCAGTGGCATCCTTCGCAGCATAGAAGCTTTGATGTTCCGGAAGGGCCCATTTGTCAGTGTTGGCCTTCATTATCACAGAATGGAATCCTAACCAAAGAGTCCTTTCCTATACCTATGCACACCAGTCTGATCACCATAAGATATTGCCTATGTATTTTTCTAGCACTTTCATCATTTCAAGTGTACTTGGAGTTCTTTGCTCTGCCTGAAGTTGATTTTTGTGCAGAGAAATAGAAATGGTTGAACTTCATTCTTCTTCATATGGACAACCACTTTTCCTACCACCACGTGTTGAAGATGCTGCTTTTCCTCCAGTGTGTATTTTTGGTGTCTGTGTCAAATACAAGATGGCTGTAGTTATGATGTACTTATGTTTGGGTCTTCTGTTTTGTTTCATTGATCTATGTATCTGTCCTCTGTACTAGTACCATACTATTCACATTACTATAAATCTGTGACATAATTTGAAATCTGGAAATCTGCCAGCACTGCCCTTTGTGCTCAAGATTGCTTTGGCTATCTTGGGATTTTTTAAATTTCATATCAACTTAAGATTTTTTTCTATTTCTGAGAAAAAATGCCATAGGAATATGTTTGGGGTTATGCTGAGTCTGTAGATTGCTTTTGGTAAGATGGTCATTTGCACAATATTAATTCTATTAACCTATGAGCCAGGGAAGTCTTTGTACAATCTAATATCTAGTTATACCTTAACACTAACATATATGTCACTATTCATGGAAATTATTATGTTTAGAAAACATTATTCTGCTATAACACAGAAGACTATTTTTGAAGAAAATGCATTTTTCACAGTAATGGTCATAATCAAAAGGCTACATCTACATCTGCATAAACCAGTCTTACTGTGTCAAAACATGTCAGATTACACATGATAAAACGGTAATGTGTGGTGTGTCTATATGTAGATGTGTGCGTGTGTGTGTTGGTATGTATTAGAAAAACAGAGAAAGAGAGAGGGCAATGCCTGCTTCTCTTTCACAAATGACTTCCTCCTCTGATAACAGAGCTGTTAAAAAAAAAAAAAAAAAAAAAAAAAAAAAAAAAAAGAGAAAAGCTGCTTCCCACAATGACTTCCTCTGATAACAGCCTAAACCAGTTAAGAAAACTGAGTGCCCCTAACATATTCACGTTTTAAGGTCCCAATCTCCTGGCACTGTTCCTTTAGTATTTCTAAGAAACATGTTTGGAGAAAAACATTAAAGCATTTGATTCATTGCCTACACTAAGAAATAAATGAGTGTCAAATCAAAACAATTACAGTGATGTAATAAAACATATTAATATCTGAATTTTATTACTGTATGTCTTCTGAATAAGTAAGAATTTAGGAAATGTACTGATTAGAGAGCATGTATACTTGTATAATTTTAAATAAACTTAATGTTTAGTCCATAATCTTTCAATCTACATTTTTCTTATGATATAGCCCTATTCTAACTTTCCTTCAATTTGCTCTTGAAATCTTTAAACATATTCCAATTTCATAAGAAAAGCTAATATTCAAGGTGTCAAAATTACTGATATTATAGGATAGATGATATTCCAGAAAACTAAAGTGCAGCTGCTCAGGCAATTTGTCACATCTTTGCTCAAAATTAAAAGCCATATCTTTGGCATGATGTACCTCTTGCATGAGGACATTTCAAAACAATCTGCAAAGTTTAAATATCCAAGCACTCACTTGATATTACTGTGTGCATTCTTATTATTGTCTCATCTGTTCTTTTTTTAATGAGAAAATTTGTTCAATTTTAAAGGCTAATATTAAGAAAAGCATAACGAATGACTGTATTTTGTTTTCAGAAAAAGATAAATGTGGTCATGTTTTAGTATATGATTGTTTTAACTTATGAAGATATTTTTAAATAAATTGACATGGGATAGGTCCTGTGTTTCAAACATATTAAAGAGTGATATTTACTTGTTACATGAAAATAAAATTAACAAGAATAATATTAAATACCCTATATAACTCTGCTAGAATACATTTATACCTACTAATAGTAGTATTACTATATAGTAATGTTACAGGATGCAAAATCATTACTAAAAAACAAGAGACATCATATATATTAACAATGTCTTCTCAGACAAGGAAATTAAGAAAAGTATTCCATTCAAAATAACTCCATAATTATACATCTAGGAATGTTTCTAACTAAAAAAGGGAAAGACCTTTACAATGGAAACAAAACAACACTAAAAAAGGAAATCATGAAGACACTAGCTGACTGAAAGACCCTCCATGTTCTTGGGCTTACAGAAATAATATTGTGAAAGGATTATACTATGAAAATTAATCTAGAAATGAAATGCAATACTATTCAAAATTCTAATGTCACATTTCACAGCTTTAGAAAGAAATGGCAACCCGAAACTTCATCCAGAACCACAAAAGATCATGAATAGCCAAAGGAGTAAGGCTATGGCTGGAGGAATTACAGTATCCAACCTCAGAA